>NC_057800.1:729337335-729342844 GCF_018294505.1 Triticum aestivum | reverse complement strand
GCCCCGACCACACCGCCTCCTCCTCGACCCTGTGCGGCGCCGGCGGCGGTCCCGAGCACGGCTGGCCGCGGCTCTCGCCGGCCCGCGCCCCTGCTGTGTTGGTCGGGCTTCTCCGGCCGGCCCAACCCTGCCCCGGCCCTCCCGTCACCTCCACCGCCGGCCCCTGCCTCCAACGCCACCACCGCGACGCCTCTCTGCCCGGTGAGCTAATACTTCTTTTTTTCTTCATTTTTTGCATTATTTAGCTACTGTTGGATGTATGAATGGATGCATGGATGGATGTTGGATGTTGTTAGGTTGCTAGATGGATGAATGTTGTATGTGTCTTAGATGGATGGAGGAATCTCGGCAAAACGAATTATTTTGCTACGGTTAGGTTGCTAGATGGATGAATCTCGGCAAAATGAATTATCATAGTTAAAAAAGCAACTTGAGTCACTTAGTTTATAAAATTGTTAACGAAGATTTTATTTTCAGTTTGTGATGTTGTTAAGTAGCTATGTGAGATGTGCTTCAAATTTGGGATATGATAAGTGGTTATTTCATCATGATGATCTTGCTAAAAAAATTTGATGTGTCAATGCTTAATGTGAGGTGATGACCTAAATTGCGATATGATTAGTTCTTCCAAATTTGACAGTTGACAAAATATGATTTTTCTTTATAGTTTAAAGTGTCAATGCTTAATGTGAGGTGATGACCTAAATTTTTTCCCCTCGATGTAATTAACAGGATTTGTGGTGTTCCATCTTCGTGGAGTGATTGTCGACGTTGGAGGTGTTGGTCCACGATCGTCCCTCTGCTTTGATCGACTACATCGGAGGGTGAGCAACAATTCCATGACCTCGTCCACTTTTTTCCATGTCACTAGATTAAATTTTCACATCAAGTCGCGTAACCTAGGTCTCCCGTCCGAAAGGGTTGCATCGATAAATATGCATTCAATTGCATATTTATCACTGCAGCTCTTTCGGATTGTCCAGCGTTTTTCATGGACAGCCCGAGGATGTGTAGATTGGGTATGTTCTCCATGTTCTACCCCGTTCCGAGACAGGATTTCGGCGGCGCCTCCCCGTTGTTCTCCGGAGCACATTCTCTCGGCTATTTGCCGAGACGTGTATCTGGAGAACAGCGGGGAGGTGCTGCCGAAATTTTGTCTTGAAACGGGTTAGAATGGAGAACATACTCAATCTACAGATCCTCGGGTGGGATTATGACCCATCTTTACCTATTAGAGATGTAGGTGGATTAAACACGGTAGAAACTGAAAATTTGATGTGATTAATTTAAGTGAATCCTTAATTATGTTGTGTGGGTTGCAAAAAAGCAGAGGATGGCAGATAATCAGTGGATGTACAGTGGTTTTATCCGTCAGAATCGAGTAACATCAGAGTGGATCACGAAAACCGATGTGTATTTGAAGGAGATATTCCGTCGTCCAATGAGAATTATCCCACCATGCCCCTGTGCGAGATGTGCCAGACGTCACCATAGAAATCAGACGGACATGAGTGAGCACCTTCGCACACATGGATATATGCCAAACTTTGACATGCCGCCGATAAACATAGCCGAGCAGGACCGTGGTAGAGAGGAGGTGATGCGACAACGCATCGATGGATATGAGGACGACGGGGTCAGGGACATGCTAGATGATGTCATTGTTGCAGAAACGGCAAATGCGACACCTTCATAGAATGAACCGGAGGAGCCGGAGGCAACCGCAAAGGCCTTCTTGGAGGTCTTGGCCTCGTCGAAGAAACCTCTTTATGCGGGTGCGAAAATATCTCAGCTGGATGCCATCTCGCAACTGATTGCAGTCAAGGCTGAGTACGGTTGTAGCCAGAAATGCTTCGAAGCATTCCTGGGAGTATGGGCTAACAGCCTCCCTGAGGGTCATGAACTGCCGAAAAGCATGTACGATACAAACAAAATCATGAAGGCACTCTCTATGGATTATGAGAAAATAGATGTTTGCCCGAAGAATTGCCTTTTGTTTAGGCACGAGTATGCGGATGACAAGTACTGTAGGAAGTGCGGTTCGTCTCGGTACATTGAGGTGGTCGGTGAGGATGGTGAGAAAAAGCAGCTAACCATCCCCGTTAAGGTTCTTCGGTATCTTGATTTTATAAAAAGACTGCAGCGCCTTTTCATCACAAAGGAGTCTGCCAAAATGATGAAGTGGCACAAGGAAGGTATAAGGTACAATCCAAAAAAATCATACATCCATCGGGAGGGGAAGCATGGAAGTCATTCGATGAAGAATACCCCGAGGAAGCAGCCGAGGCTGGGAATGTCAGAATAGCCATATCAGGTGATGGGTTGAATCCATATGGTATGTCGTCCAATCCATACAGCTGCTGGCCTGTGTTTGTAATTCCGCTCAATCTTCCTCCCGGTGCCCTAATGCAACGGAAGACCATGTTCTTGTCGCTCATCATTTCGGGGCCTGACTACCCGGGGAAGCAATTGGGTGTGTTTATGCAGCCGCTTGTGGATGCTTTGCACCATTCTTGGTACTTTCCGAGGTTGACATACGACCGGGATCTGCAGAGAAATTTCTTGATGAAAGTTTGGTTGCACTATTGCATGCATGACTTTCCCGGCTATGCTCTATTCTACGGATGGTGTACAAGTGGTAAGATGCCATGCCCAGTGTGCATGCAGGCTCTGCGAATGATTTGGCTGAGGAAGGGTGGCAAGTATGTAGCCTTTGACCTCCATCGACAGTTCCTCCCTCCAGACCATCCAGACAGGGAAGACAAGAAGAACTTCACGAAAGGTCGGGTTGTTCATGAAGTAACCGAGATTCCAACATTTTCGGGGGCACATGTTCTTGCTCAGCTAAAAGCTCTCAAGCCTAAAGTCAAAGGCAAAGCCAAAGCCAAAGCCAAAGGCTTCGAGGGATATGGTGAGACGCACAACTGGACGCACATTACCCCCTTCTCGCAGCTTCCCTATTTCGAGGACCTCAAACTTCCTTACAATATTGATGTGATGCACACCGAAAAGAATGTGGCAGAGTCCCTTTTCCACATGATCCTCAACATTCCTGATAAGACGAAGGATAACGTAAAAGCTAGAGCCGATTAACAGAGAATTTGTGATAGACCACGCCTGAACATGAAGCCTCCCACAGGCGGTCGAAAAAACTGGTTCAAGCCAGATGCTGACTTTGTCCTTAAACCGCCAGAAAAAAAAGAAGTACTTATCTGGCTGAAACAAATTTTGAAGTTCACTGATGGTTATGCATCGAATATAAGTAAGGGAGTCAATCTTTCAACGGGCAAAGTGACCGGCCTGAAGAGTCATGACTACCATGTATGGATTGAGCGGATAATGCCGGTGATGGTTCGAGGCTATGTCCCCGAGCATGTCTGGCGAGTGCTTGCCGAGCTTAGCCATTTCTTCCGCACGCTCTGTGCTAAAGAAGTAAGTAAAGAGGTGATTGAAAAATTGCATAAGAAGACACCGGAGTTGATAGTCAAGCTAGAGAAGATCTTTCCGCCGGGCTTATTTACTCTGATGACACATCTCATTCTGCACCTCGCGAACGAGGTATTGTTGGGGGGCCCTGTGCAAAATCGCTGGCAGTATGGCCCTGAGAGGCAGAACAAGCATCTCCGACGGAAATGTGGAAACAAAGCTAAGATTGAAGCTTCCATAGCTGAGGCAGTTATCCTAGAGGAGGTGTCAGACCTCAGGACATCATACTATCCAGACCACGTTCCCCATCTGCATAACAAGGTGCCTCGATACAATATAGAAGAGCCCAAGTATCAACCCAGGCTCGATCTATTCAACGCGCAAGGTGGGAGGGCTGGGGCCTTGAAATGTTATAACATGCCACAACAGAGTGGGAGGACCTCATGTTCTATATCTTGCACAACATCAAGGAAGTTGAGGAAGTGTGGATGAGGTAATACCACTACACCATTCCTTTATGTCTTCCACATCATCATGTTTCATGTTCACTTAGTCCCGGTCTAACACCGCTTATCTTTTTTTAGCGATTTCATTCAAGAGGAATGGACGGGAGTGAATCCTCCTACTGAGGCGGAGGCACTTACTCTTCTCCGTCATGGAAACCCTGGACGTAAAAATTTTGTTGCTTGGTTCATGGAGAAAGTGATTTTCCACACTCCCTTATTAAATACCTACTTCAACATTTATTAGTTAACCGAACTAATGCACGCAACAATTTCCATTATACTTGTAGGGAAAAGATCCGAACATATCTATGGATGATGAATTGAGATGGGTTTCCATGGGTTTTGACCCTGCCGTCATGACATGTAAAAAGTATGATGTGAATGGGTATCGCTTCCATACAGAGGAGCACCAAAACAGCCGCCCCGATCCCAAAACTATAAATACTGGAGTGTACACCCCCGGTCAAAATTCAGTAGACTACTACGGAAGGGTACAAAATATATACGAGGTTAAATTCTGCCAGGGGCGTGAGACCCTAAGTCTGCCTGTGTTCAAATGCCGATGGTTCGATCCGCGGGACGGGGTAAAACATACGCCTTCCATTGGTTTGGTCGAAGTTAAACCATCAACCGTCTATGCCGGAGCCAATCTCTTCATTGTGGCTACCCAAGCTACACAAGTATATTATCTGCCTTACCCATGCCAGAAAGTGTATCTAAAGGGTTGGGAAGTTGTGTTCAAGGTGTCGCCACATGGTAAGCTACCAGACCCGAATGAAGACGATTACTACAACATTAACCCCATGACATACGAGGGAGTGTTCTATCAAGAGCAACCTGATGATGATGATGATGATGTGGTTAGAAACGATGACGCTAGACCATTGGGTGATGATGATGTGGACCCAAACGTCGATGATGCACAGAATGATGGTGAGACCATTGTCAATGAAAATGACATACTTATGCTAGAAAAGTTAAACGAAGACGCTGACGACGAGGAAGAGCCTCCACCTCCGACGGACAACGAAGATGATATGATTGATAGTGATGATGAGACGGACCGAGAAAGAGGTTACAACAGTGATGATTCATATGGGTTCTAGCAGATGTACGTTTCAAGTATTTTTTTCTATAGTTTAGGAATATGCCTTTTTATGCATTTTTATTAATGTTTTTATTATCATGCCTTTTCCTTCATTTCATTAATTTACTAATTGCTTTTTCTCTTTTCAATGCAGGTTCGTGGAACATGGGCAAGGGGAAGGCCGACGGCGTGGGTTTCCTACGCAAGGTCGTCGGCCTGCCTAGTCGGAGTGGTCGAGCACGTAATCCTCCCCCTCGGCTACTTGACGATGACTCCTCGCAGGGAGGTCGAGGGAGAGGTGCCCCTAGAGGAGGAGGGGGCGGGGGGAGAGCCTCTAGAGGACGAGGTGCTGGGGGGAGAGCCACTACAGGGGGTCGCGGCCAGAAAGAGCGCACCCTCACCGACTTAGGGGTGTTGTCTTCGAGGCCCTCCTCTAGTGAGGTACCCTCCTCTAGTGAGGTACACTCTAGGGAGGAGGAGGAGGAGGAGG
>NC_057800.1:729331472-729337190 GCF_018294505.1 Triticum aestivum | reverse complement strand
AGGCAGGCGAGGAGGAGGGTGGTGGCGGGGATGATGGTGGTGACGGGAAGGGGGTTGACAAGAAGGGGTGGCTGCGTGGCAACGCAAAGCTACCAAAGAAGGTTCCTGCTACTAAGGAGCAGAAGTGGCTCATTGAGCTCACGGGAAAAGAGTAAGTGGTTCATTATTTTGCTTGTCACATGCTTATTCCGGTTGTTATTTATTTTGCTTGTCACATGCTAATAGTTCATTCTTTTGCAGCAACTGGATATATTCTAAAGGGGTCCGTATTCCCAACGGCCTCATCACCGTCTTGCTGAAGTTATATTGGCCGGGGTTGTACTGTCCTGATCCAGTTAGGCAGCCGGACCGTCGGGTTTTGGCCACGAGCTGGGACCACTGGGAAGCGGCCCGCCACGCGGACCATGAGACCCATGCCAAGGCCGTGATCACTACTTTCTGGGTGAGTTCTCTTCAGAAGCACAAGTCCATTCTAGTTTCATGAATGATTTAACTCATGGCTTCTTCCATTCTTGTTTCATGCATGATTGTAGACATTCTATCGAGTTCTTCCGGAGCACAGGGCTAGAGCGGACCAGATCGTGCTGCGCCAATGCAAGAAGAAGGCCCGCCAGATGCAGTACGAGGTGCGCTATGTGGCCATCTCCACATACTACCACGACTATCTTGGTGTGAAGATGACCAAGGAAGAAGCGCGGAGGATGGGCATTACCTTGGAGAGGCCCGAGTTCTTGGCGGTAAGTATAAAAGATTTTTCATTATGCTTTCATATATTATGCTTTCATTATGCTTTCATTACCTTGTGGTACATTATGCTTTATGCTTTATGCTTCCATAACACCAATTTGGACACACCTACATGCCATTATGCTTTTATTATGTAGGTGTGTCCAAATTGGTGTTATGGAAAAGACGAGTCCTGGGCGGCATTGGTGGATCTTTGGTGTGATGAGGCTGGAGCCTGGGCGGCTATGAGAACCAAAAATAAGGCTAACCGAGGGACGGAGGGAGTACATGCTCAGGGAAACCGAAACCACTATCTCCACAAGGCAGTTAATGTATGACTAACCCCATTAAACATTCTTCTTCTTCTATTTACCATCACTTTCTTATGTATGACTAACCTCTGTTTGGTGGTGCAGGAGGAGAAACTGAAGCGGCCGCTATCAGACATGCAGGCGTGGGAGATCGCCCATACGCGGAAGGACTCCAAGCCTGGCGAGCCCCAGTACTACGGCAAGAAGACCGCGGGGAGGAAGCAGGCCTACTCTGAAGCGTATCTGAAGTTGCATCCTGACACACCTGACCCCATTGCGGCGCCTCTGGACGACAGGGCGGTGGTGAGCATGGGGCCCAAGGAGCACGGTCGGGAGGCGGTTCTCGATGTTGTGATCACTCCTAGTATCTCCTACACACAGCTTCGTCGGATCGACCCGAGCCTGAGCCAGCGCACGAGCCAGCCAGTGACCAGTACACAGTCCCTCTTTCAGGAGCAACAATCTGTAAGTATTTTCCCTCTTATCTTCATTGCTCACTTCATTTTCCGCATTTAGTAGTTTTATGAGTTCCATCATGTCATACCGTAGGCCTACATGGAGTACACACGCCAGGAGACCATGGCATGGCATCAGAGGCTTTATGAACACCAAGTGCAGAGGGATAGCCAGATGCAGCAGGCTTTTCAGGATATGGCGGCCGACAGGTGTCCTCAGTTCCCTCCAGCACAATGCCCTCCAGCACAACCAGTGCTGATGAGCTTGGAGGAGTTTGTGGCACAGAACGCTGGCCCCTCGCCGGTTAGTTCATCCCCAATCTATTCACCCAAAGCATGTCATGCCTTTCAACACAGTCATATATCCCGTCCATATGTCTTTTCAATATCCAGGGAACATGTGGATCTACCGTTGGCGGTGGTCTTCGCAGCACTCCGGAGACACGGAGCCCGACCACTCCGATCCACGGAGGCAGAGGCGGAGATGGAGGCGGAGGCGGTCTTGGCGGTAGCGCTGCCGCTAGCAGTGACAACCTGGGCTTTGGCCGTCTTGGCGGTGACGACCTCCGCGGTGCTCGATGATCCTTGTGTGGTGATGATGCTTGAGATGACTTGTGTGTGGTGATGATCATTTAGATGACTTGTGTGCTTCTCTATATGCTTATGTTGGTTGTGATGATGTTCATTTAGAGACTTGTGTGTGATGATGCTTATGCATATATTGTTGTGATGGTGCCGGATGATATCCCGTTGTGTTTTATATGTCTATCTCATCATATATATCTGCTGATATGTGCTGCTATTTGAATTGAATTGATCTGAAAACAAACAGAAAAAACAAAAAAAAACAAAAGCAAACTATGCCGTGAGCTCCTAGTAGCTGACACGTGGTACCTATGCCGACGGCCTAGCCGTCGGCTTAGTTTAAAAACTATGCCGATGGCTAGGCCGCCGGCATAGGTGCCACGTGTCAGCTACTGGGAGCTCTGTATGAAGGACTATGCCGACGGCCTGGCCGTCGGCTTAGTTTCAAACTATGCCGACGGCCAGCCGTCGGCATAGCCCTGGTCCACGAGCAGCGGCTGGTCGCCCCGTGGCACACCTATGCCGACGGTCTAGCCGTCGGCATAGGGGTGCCACGTGGCGATCTGTCATTGGGCAGACTTGACGGCGGCCGCCGTTAGGCGTGATGGTTGCCGACGGCCGGGGCCGTCAGCATAGATGTACGGCCCCTGTCGGCGTATCATATATGCCGACGGCTTTTCTAAGCCGACGGCCTCGCTGGCTGTGCCGACGCATATGTTGCCGACGGCCCTATGCCGACGGGGGCCGTTGGCATAGGTCTACCCCGACGGGACTCAGGCCTATGCCGACGGCCCTGGTCGTCGGCATAGGGGGCGATTCCGGTAGTGATTGGTTGGCGCGTGATACACGCGGACGTCAACGACAGATCAGTCGTGCAGCGGCAGGAATCCCGCGGCAGCGTTGCCATTGGCAATGTTGCCAAGAGAACCCAGGCAGGGCTGGCTTGTGCAAGGCGCGCTAAGCCTCAGGAAGGGCCTATAGGTGTGTGGTTCAGGCGGCCCAAGTTGGGGGCAGGTGCAGCTACGCAGGCTGCAAGGTGAGCAACGGACGAGGCCATGGCACGGGCGGCTGGGCCGAAGCCTGGTGAGGTCAACATGCGTGGCATGCTGCATGGAAGCATGGACGAGTGCGTGCAGGAAGCTGCAGAGCTGTAAAAGCAAGGACAAGTGATTTGTTTGGGAAAAAAATACGGCACAAGGACTTAGTCAGATCGTGATGCTATCATGGAAAAAAGAAAAGGAAAGTAAAGCCCAGCTACAGACGTGATGAATCGGGTTTCATGTATGTTGACACGGGAAGGCTATGTGTGGACTTTGCCTGGTTTTCTTTGTTGGTACACATATGTGTACGGATGGTGAAGGTCACGGTGACGGCTTGAGGAGTCTGGAACGTGTCGTGCAGTCGGGGAAGTTTGGTTGAGGTCAGACTTGGACGGTTTGACGGATCGACGCATGTTGGTTGGTACAGAAGACGGTGGTGGGATCGGTGACGACCACATAGGAGCGTGATGCCGATGGTGACCGACTTCTGGGCGTGGAAACACGTGGCGCGGGTCCAGAGGGCTTGTGTGGCTTCGACAAGGCTATGGCACGGGGTTGATTCAAGACGGTGCACACGAGAGCTTGGAGTCGACGGGGCGCGGGGCGGCACGTACAACCATCATGGAGTCATGTTGAAGGTGGAGCTGGATTGAGGGGCTACGATGTAAGGATCCAGGGAATCGAAGCCTATTCAGCAGGTGGGAAAAAGTGAGAGACACGTAGTTTGGACTGGAGCCCAGTGGTCTGATGGAAGCGTGAAACTCGCCATCGGTCGGTGATGGTCGGTGGTACTCTGCAGTGGAGGTTGAGTGGTGTGGGTTCACGACTCTTGAGACTCGACCGGGACAGCGGAGGCTCGACGCGGTAATAGCGGCGAGGCGTGCAGTATGCACGGGGCATGGAGACGGGCCAAGACTCTGGTGGTCATACATGTGGTGAGACAACTGCGAATTTGACTCGGGATGATTACAAGCAACGGTGAAATTCCTTCAGATTTCAGATAGATGGTTAAGAAAGGAGCAGTGATGTTGAGTTCAGGTAACTCTTATGTGTGGCATCCAATATGTGAGTTGTTCACTTTCACGCAGGTCAGTGATCGATGCGTGATGGCGTTGACGGATACTCTGAAAGTTGGGAGCACAAACTAGAGTAACAAGGAACTTAATTTTGCTCGAGTGTTGACTATGGTCAAGAAAAGAAAGGATTACAAGTTGCAGGTGGAGTCATATGGAGTCTTTGGAGTAGCAGCGGTACTCATGAGAGAAGTTCAAGTCCAATGTACATGGAAGTTTGACGCATTGACGAATTCAAGATGGTGGAGAATATTCGCCAAGATGAAGTTTGTTGGAGTTGTGTCGAATATAGTGTATAAGTTAGGTTACAGTTGAACTCTGAGTTGTATTGTGTTTAGATAGGATATGTAGCCGTGTTTAAGTAGGACACTTGTATCCTAAGCCTCTCATATATAGCGGGGCTAGACACACGATGTAACCTATGCCAACATAATAGCACCGGAATGTAGGGGAAGCCGGCGGCATGTGCCGGTGTTCAGGGCGACCGGGTACGGTATTGTAGCTGTGTCATGGGGAAGAGCGCCCATAGTCAGGTCCTGGAGATGTAACCATATCGGTGAACCTCGTTAATAAATCTCGGTGTCGTGCTCGTGTGATTGCTTGGTCCTCGGATAATCGATGGTAATGCCTTGGATTTAGTCTAACAAAAACGACGCTGACAGAGACCCTGAACATGGGAGATAGTATCACACACAAAAAAAAACTCTATGGAGAGATTGCGGATCGTAATTAACTAGTTAATTAATCGTGTCTCTTTGTGGATTCTAACTAATTAATCACAAGGTTCGGGAGGGTAGAGACTACCAGCCGGCTCTGATGAACCACATGATGATGCTATTTTTTTAGGAAAATAGTAGGTGAACTCAGTGGAAAAGCGCTATAGTGTCGCTAATAGCACGCTATAATGTTTTGAGCAATGATTTATTAAATAAATCAATGTACAATGTCTTTCTAATAGCATGTTATAGCGTGATATAGCATGCTCATAGCATATTTTAAGGACTACGCTATTTTTTTCATTGGGTGAACTACCTACCGTCGAATTTTATTTAAAATAAAATCTGTACAGAAAGAAAGGGAAAATTGCACGAACTGATCTAACCAAGCGTTGAGCCTGCCACATTCCTTTCATTTTCCCCTTTCTATGGAAAGCTAATGCACATTTTTGGAAAAGGCACATAACCCTAGATGCACTAGAAGTACACCAAAAGTGGGCGGGGCAATGGGGAACGAGTGATTTTACCTCATATGTGAACTTGATATGGCCGGGGTTCGAAGCTGGAAGCTTTAGAGCTCATTCGTCTCCGGCCTCCCGGTGCTGCTCCCCTTCTCTGCTCCGGGGGTCCATGTGTCCGGGGAGTCCAGCAGGGCACCGCGTGAGACGGACACAGGCCCGGCCCTGATGGTGGCTGCCGCCCGGGGCCCCCAGCTGCGAGCAACCCCACCTACCCCGACCTCTGGAGGCGCCATTAGAGCACTCAGCAGAATCTGTTCTGTTCTTCCTTGTCTCCACGAAGAAGAAGCAAAG
>NC_057800.1:729315735-729331238 GCF_018294505.1 Triticum aestivum | reverse complement strand
GGCCCACATCAATCTGGAAAGTGAGCGGCTGAGCGCACCGGTTCAGCGGAAGCGGAAATTACCTACTACCACTCAAAAAAAAAAGCGGAAATTACGTTAAAATGAATTTAGCTATCAGTAAGGATATTTGCAGGCTACCTATATGAAAACTAGATGATACCCCGCGTGTTGCTCCGGGACTTTCTTTTGTTCATGAGAAGATAGAAGAAAACATATATTGTGGATGAATAAGAAAGAAACATGGATAGAAATGTTGGGAAAATATATTTACATTCTAAATGTTCAAACATAAAAAGGTATCTGAATACCATACAGCCATATAGCTCTTAAAATTGGTAAGGAAGTTGTGCTTTTTTTTTGCTGGATAATACTTGTATTACTCAAAACTATCCAGGGTTACAATCACGACCGGCAATGTCGAGGAGTTCATCAGGACCCGATCCAAGCCACACAACAGTTCGGCATTGCGATCGTCCAAAATTTGCCAAAAAGTGACTAGCATTATTTTTGCTGCGCACAACATGAGTAATACAAGAATTACGCTCGATCAAACTAGCTTTGATCTCCTCTATCAGAAAAGCATATTTTGATCTATTCATGTCCCCAGTAAGAATCATCTTCACTGCTTCAAGGTTGTCTGATTCAACATCAACAGGCAAATTGCTCCATTGTAATGCTAGTGAGAGACCTTCTCGAATGCCCATGATCTCCGTCTCAAGCACATCATTACAAGAAAACAAATATCTACAGGAACTAAAAATGATATTGCCGACATGGTCTCTAAGAATCATACATGTACCTGCTACTCCATTTAGCACAGATCCGTCGGTGTTCAGCTTTACCCTACCAGCCACAGGAGGAGCCCAAGGGCTAGGATCAAGACGCTTTATATTGCATGTAGGAGCAGCCAAAGGAAAACACACCATAGCTGGGTACTTGCCCTTTGAGTGATCAGCCTGTGGGTTTAAAGCAATGGAGTGTAGCGACGCGACGCAGCTGGCTAGGAAGCGGCAAGAGACGTCCACTGGTGGCGCAGGTTTATGATGAACTAGCTCATTTCGGACATACCAAATACGCCAAAGTAGCATCATCAGTCTTAGCCGTACATGTTCGTTCAAATCTGAAACTATCTGAACAAACCATTCTCTTCCTGTTGGCATTATTTTTGTAACATCCGGAAGGTCCCATACAACCGACATTTCTCTCCATAGTCGCCTTGCATTAATGCATGAGCAAAAGGTGTGAAAAGAGTCTTCCTCCTCACAGTTACAAATCAGACACATAACACTTATCTGCAGGTTCCGTTTTTGTTTGTTCTTGCAAGTAGCTAATGAATCTGTTGCCAATCTCCATGCAAAATTTAGAACCTTTGGTGGAGCTGGAGTGGACCAGATGTGCTTCCATCCCACCCGTGCTCCATCAGCAAGTTCACTGGAAGTAGCGATTGAAGTATTGCTCACTTCATCCGACGCAAGTCAATGAGCACTGCGCACAGTAAAGATGCCCGACTTCTCTGGTGCCCAAGCAAGAAAGTCTACACCAAGTCGTGGAGATGGCCGTATTTTCAAGATCTCACATATGTCAACGGGTAAAAAGAATTGTTCTAGTTTGGTTTGGTCCCATGTTCCATTATAATCCATGAGCTCAGACACCCACTTGAACCTACAACGCCCCTTCCTCGAGATCAATCCGCCTGAGGGCTCGCGCACCACCCATCTGTCCCTCCATATTCTAACATTCTGGCCATTTGCGATCCTCCAAACCAGCCCCTTCTTCAGCAGATCCAACCCATAACTGATAGCCTGCCATGATGGGGATGGATTACCAGTAAACACGGTGTCATCTAGTCTACCATTAGGGTAATATTTTGCTTTCAAGAGTCTAGCACAAAGGCTATTTGGGAACGCAATCAATCTCCATGCTTGCCTGGCTAGTAGCGCTTGATTGAAGAGTCGAAAGTCCCTAAAACCCAAGACGGCCAAGGGACTTCGGCCTTGTCATTTTATCCCAAGCGTACCAGTGTGTTTTGCGTTTACCTTTCTCAGCACCCCAATAGTAGTTACGTACCATCTGGTTTAGATCATCACAGACTGCTAAAGGGAGCTTAAAAGCACTCATTAAGTAAGTAGGAATGGATTGTGCAATTGACCTAATGAGCTATTCTTTTCCAGCTTGTGTAGGATGGCCATCAAAAGCAAATAGTCTCTTGGTGAGCTTGACCTGGAGGTTCTGAAATTTCCCTTTTGTCATCCTTCCATCAGGGGTGGGTAGCCCCAAATATTTCTCCTCAAAGCCAAATGAAGTAACCTGCAACACATCTTTTACAGAAGTAACCATGTCTTGCTGACATGCATCACCAAACAGCAAAGAGCACTTTGCTTGATTTATAAGGATTTTTTTTCAAAACTATGTTATTTTTTGTAGCAATTTCGGAAACTATAGCGTAGAATGAAGAAAACGCAAAACTAGTAGCCCGTCGGCCAGGAGTGGGCCGAAAAGGCAGTTTTCGGCCAGGGTGTGGCCGAAGTAGGCTTTTCGGCCGCGGTTGGGCCGAAAACACGTTGTTGGCGGGGGCGCGGCCGAAAATAGTAGCTTCGGGTGCCAGGAGGCCGAACTGGGCCGTTTTCGGCCCACCGGTGACCGAAGCTGGCCTTTTCGGCCAGGCTTCGACCGAAGAGCTTTTCGGCCAGGCGTAGGCCGAAAAGGTGCGGATAAGCACCGTTCGCCCCTGCGCTGCTGTTCTTCGTTGGATCCTTCTTCGTTTCCCTTTCTCTCTCTCTCAGTTCTTCTCTGTAGAACTCCCCCCGCGCCGATCTCCTCCATTTGCCACTCATTTGCAAATCCAACCCACAGAATCGGTAGATCATAGCAATCTCCACCGGCCTACGGTGTTATTTTTTGCTATGGGATAGTTTTTTATGTGTAGAGGAGCAGCCATGGTGGGGAGGAGGAGCCATGGTGGAGAGGAGGACGGGTAGTAGGTGGTGGTGACTAGTAGCAGCAGCTGCAGAGGAGGAGGTGGTGAGGAGGAGGAGGTGAGTAGTAGCAGCAGCTGCAGAGGAGAAGCGGACACACACTTCGAAGGTATAATCACGTCGTCACAAATATTATGTAAATATTAGCGCATAGTTCGTGTAGCGGATAATATTAGTGTTCGTTGTGAATTTCAGTGTTAATTTAATTTAGGAGGCATTTTAGCGCATAGTTCGTGTAGCGGATAATATTAGTGTATATCATGAATTTTAGTGTTATTATATTTTTGGAGGCATTTTAGTGCATAGTTCGTGTAGCGGATAATATTAGTGTATATTGTGAATTTTAGTGTTAATATATTTCTGGAGGCATTTTAACGCATAGTTCGTGTAGCGGATAAAATTAGTGTATATTGTGATTAATATAGTTTAGTTAGTGTATATAAGTCATATTATGAATTTTAGTGTTAATATATTTTTGGAGGCATTTTAGCGCATAGTTCGTTGTGATTAATGAGAAGATGGCAATGTCTGACAGGTGAAAATGTCTGAATCAGTAAATCTGAATGTTTACTACGGCGCTGGTAATGTTCGATATAATGAGTTGGGGGTTGATCTTAGCGAGTTTAAAAATGGCGTTATGACACTAGCTGACCCGGACAGACTGGACATTAGACAGTTGAAGTACTGGTTGACAACTAGTTTCGGTCTGGATCCTGAAGTATGTTCCGTCAGTATTCATGCATTGTGGACCAAATCTTGTAAAAATGTCAAGTGGGAGTTGATGCCGGTAGATAGGAGCCAGCATTGGTTGTCCCTGTTAAGACGCTGCCGAGACCGAAGAATCCACCCATATGCACTTGTGCAACCTGTGCCGAAGGAGGAGAATACCGTACAACTCCACAGGGGGTATGAACCCGGCCAAGGCAGTGAAGTGGCTAACAAGATTGTTTTATCCGGGTCACAGCCACAAGATGTGGATGCTAGCCAACCGGAGAAAGAGTCAGACTACGTGCCACACAATGTTTGTGGTCCTGATACTGGGCAGAGTAGCCAGTCGATAATATTAGCTGTTTCTGGTTTTGCTGATGGGGATGAGGAAGGGGATGAAATGCAGAGGGTGATGGAGGAAGAGGACGAGGATGGATTGGTGGAGGAACTGGATTCTGAAAATTCTGAGGATGAAGTTGAGGTACTGATTCCTTCTGCATGGGAGCAAGACATATCCACCGGCCTTACGGTGAACGATGGCCATGAGACTCCATGGCAGTATAATCTGAACCAAGTACAAATAGGGGCTATGTTTGATACAAAGAAAAAATTGAAGTATGCGGTGATAAAGTGGGCTATGTCTACGCAGAGGGTTTTCAAGACACACATATCAAGTCCAACAAACTATACCGTGAAATGTGTTGTAACAGGTTGTCCTGGGAAGGTGCACGGTCACGTGCCGAAGTATGACATCCACTGGGTTGTCACCATTGTCGTCCCACATAATTGTGTGAGGACGAACCTGCTGGTGAAGCATCCGAACCTGACTTCAAGTCTCATTGCGCAACTCATGTATACTGAGATAGTAGAGAAGAAAGATATGGAAGCAAAACACATCCAGACAGCAGTGAAGGTCAGATGGAATTATGTCATTGCTTATGGGAAGGCTTGGAGGGCTAAGCAGAAGGCTATGGAGGAAAGGTTTGGGACGTTCTTCGACTCATATGATAATGTTGTCCGTCTCCTGGGCATACTGAAGGAAAGGAATCCGGGCACTTATGTGAACGTACAACACATGAGGTTGCTGAGTATACCAGATTTCAAGGTGTTGAAACGAGTGTTCTTCTCATTTGCTATGTGCATCGAAGCTTTCCGGCATTGTCCTCCTGTTATGTTTGTGGATGGTACATTCCTGACCGGTCAGTATAGAGGGCAAATCCTTACTGCTATTGGTGTGGACGGGAACAATCAAATCATCCCACTTGCCATGGCATTTGTGGAGGGTGAGAACTTTCTCAGCTGGGTTTGGTTCTTCCGCCAAGTGAAAATTGCCATCGTGAAGGACCGACCAGACGTGTGTGTCATTCATGACAGACATGCTGGTATATTGAAGGCCGTGAAGACACTTCGGAATCCAGCAGATGACGAACCAACACCTTGGAGGGACTTGCAGAGCCGGTGGTGCATGCGCCATCTTGGGGCTAATTTTTTCTCACAGTTCAAGAACAAGCGGTTGATGAACTTGTTCAAAAAATTATGCAAGCAGAGCCAGCAGCGGAAATACGAATTTATTTGGTCAAAACTAGATGAGTTTACTAAGAAGCAGGTCCGTGCAAGGAAGAAAATGGAAGAAGATCAGGTTAAATTAGCAGCACTCATCGCGGAGCTAGAGGAGCCAGTTGGTCTTTGCGACTTGCCAGCAATTGACCCTCCTAATACTAATAGAAAGAAGGGAAGGGCAATAAAGAATTTTTCTGAGTGGATAGAGAAAGAGCCTCCAATGAATTGGTCTTTGCTGCATGACACACATGGAGCTAGGTATGGCCACATGACAACCAATCTTGCAGAGGTGTATAACTTTGTGCTGAGAGGGAATAGAGCATTGCCACTCACAGCTATTGTGGAGGCTGTATTCCATGGCACTTTGAGATATTTCAGAGAAAGGCACGAGTTAGCAAAGAAGCATATTGAAGATAATCAGAACACACCTTATTGTAGCCGTGTCATGGAATACATGGCAAAGAAGATAGAGAAAGCAAAGAAGCACAGTGTCAGACTCATAGGGAATCAAGAAAGGAGGTATGAGGTTCAGCTTCCTACCGATGGTTTTGGTTCTGGAAATGAGGTGAAGACACACGAGGTTAAAATTGGAACGGAATTTTATCCAACGTGTGAGTGTACATGCAACAAACCGAAGTTGTTGCACCTACCTTGCTCTCATGTGTTGGCTGCCTGTGGCCAGATTCAGTTGGATGCTATATCCTTCGTGTCCCCATACTATTTAAAAGAGGCAGTGCTCAACACCTGGACAGGCGAGATGACAGGGTTTAGAGTCGTCGGCAATTTCAACAAGGTAAACGACGGTGAGAGAGTATACATCCCGCATCCAGACCTTCAGCGAACAAGTAGGGGCAGACGAAAGGCCCGTCGCATCCGGAACGATATGGACCAGTCTGAAGCTGGTGGAGCAACCAGACAATGTTTGTTATGCGCGGCTTATGGGCATAGGATGAAATATTGTCCCGACCTGAACAAAGATGGTGCTTCCGCATCGACGAGTGCTTCCACATCGACGGCTGCGACAACAGGAGCAAGAGGCGGACGTGGTCGTGGTAGTCGAGGCCGAAGGGGCGGACGAGGAAGAAATAACTCACAAGCTATATAATGTGTCGTAGTGGGTTTTAATACGTAATATGTCAGGACTATGTTTTAATTTGTAATATGTGAGGACTATGTTTTAATTTGTAATATGTGAGGACTATGTTTTAATATGTAATATGTCAGGACTATGTTTTAATTTGTAATATGTGAGGACTATGTTTTAATTTGTGCGGATAATTTGAATTGCAGATATGTCTTCGTATCCGTTGCTTAATGGTAACATCGATAGAAAGCACCGGGGCGCTCTTACGGAAGCGGGCAACAACTTAGACGTGTTGGTCACTCGTACCCCAAAGACTAACTGGCTGATACACGATTCATGGGTTGATAGGTATGTGTGCATATAATGGAGACCATATAATGACTTACTATGTTTGACATACTTTTCATAACCGCTAACAATCTCTTTATTTTGTAGGTTAAGTCGGGCTGGACTTCTACCCTTGGCACGGCTGGTTGAGGGTACATTGGATGAGTGGATTGATGGTCCGGACTTAGATGAGGCAGGTGAACCATTGCAGTTACACAAGAGGCAAGTGAGACGTTTCTCTTACGACAAGTCACTCCTTACCTGCTTAGTAGATAGATGGAGACCAGAAACACATACGTTTCACTTTCCTTGGGGAGAGATGGCGCCTACTTTACAGGATGTGTCTTACTTGTTGGGATTACCTCTGGCCGGTGCTGCCATAGGTCCCTTAGAGGCAGAATCTGGGTGGCAAGCAGCGATGCATACCCGTTTTTTGGCTGCAGTCCCGACTGCTAGGGCTATAGACAACGATCCTCATGGACCTCTTTTTAGATGGTTGAGCCAGTTTCAGGTAACCATCACGGCCACTTAAACAAATGTTGTTTTTTAGTTGTCTGATGTTCATACAATTATTACGTTTCTATGTAGATTGTCTCGTTAGGACATCCCGACGTTCAGTTGTCGGAGGCTCAGATTGACCGGTCCCTAGAGGCATATATTCTTTGGCTATTCGGCAAGACAATGTTTACGGAGAACCACGTGACCACTATCGATGCACGACTCATCGGTATTGCACGAGAGATAGCTGACGCACGTTGCCCTGCGGATATTCTACAGAGGAGTTTTGGTTCTGCTGTGTTGGCGGCTACGTACAGAGGCCTGTGCAAAGCTTGCTTGTTGAAGTCTAGAAAATCTAGTCTTGTTGGATGTCCATTATTGTTGCAGCTTTGGTCATACGAGAGGTTCCCTATTGGACGACCCTATGTCTACATTGATAAACCTTTTGGTTTGGAGGACTTAGCTGGGACTTATGTGCCTGCTATCGGCGACTTACCTACTATGGGATCTGTTTGGACACGGCGAGAGGTACTTTTATATTAAGTAACAATTAATTCAATTATTTCTTGCCATTCAATAGTATTACTAATGCTTATTTGTTGTCATGCATAGAGACAGTTTGCGCATACTCAGGTTAGGGGATGCTACCCGTCCTTCATGACGCAGTTTGATAGTTTGCACGAGGATCAAGTTATTTGGGAGCCATACTCGCCTCAGGCTATATCATCGAGGTACCCAGTTGGGATTTCTGGATTGTGCACTAGAGATCGGCACTTTTGGATGACCAAGGCCAAGTTGGTGTTCGACGTGACGGTTGAGGAGATGTCTCTTCATAGGGTGATGAGACAGTTCGGTCTATATCAAGAGCCTGCGATTCCAGATATTCCACACTTGCCAGACCACGTGCACAAGTAAGTACTAATACTATTTTAGTTGGCAGCTCTGCATTCATAATATACCTAACCATGTATCGCGCATGTCAATCTCAGGGACAGTCGCCTAGGAGGAAACAAGTCCATGACTTATTGGCTTGAGAGCATTACCCCTTACGTTGACGAATGGACTACCGCTGCGACAAATATCTGGGGTGAGGTTCGGCCCTTTAACTGGGAAATGTTTGGGTTGTATCTGCAGCGTTACCGGCATACAACGAGGATCTACTTGGTTCCATCAGCTGCTACTGATCAGATCGAAGCCCCTCTCACCAGCGATATGTACCCAACTGCCTCTGTTGTGGGAACCAGACACCACGCGGTAAATGCCTTGGTTCTCATATGTTAAGTCTTTTGTTAATCTGGACATATTCGCTTGGTTGTCTATTCGTGGTGTCTATCATACAACGAGCATATAATTGGTTCATTCTTTGTGTACAGGGTGACTTGACAGTACAGGCGCGAGAGGAGGTTTCCGCTTTAATGCGGCGCTTTCAGAGGGGAGAAACTATCCCACCGCGAGAGGGCGTCTCATGGTTGAGGCGTCTTGATGACAAGCTACGCGGGATTTACGCAGCTGTCACGTGTAGACGGACTTCGGATGTTGCACTTCCTCCTCCAGCACATCGTCCGCCACGTCCCTCTGTACAACATTCAGAACCACGACCCTCTGTGCACCGTTCAGAACCACGACCCTCTGTGCATCGTGCAGAACCTCATCCTTCACAGCCAGGGAGATCTTCCTGGCATGAGCCACCTCCTTCACAGCCAGGGAGATCTTCCTGGCATGAGCCACCTCCTTCACAGCCAGGGAGCTCTTCCTGGCATGAGCCACCTCCTTCACAGCCATGGAGCTCTTCCTGGCATGAGCCACCTCCTTCACAGCTAGGGAGCGCTTACTGGCATCAGCAGATGAATCTAGGTAACACTACTCACTACATTCTTTTGAACAGTGTAGTAATCGTTCTTGCATTCTCAGCAGTCACTGATGCTTACTGGTGGTGCTTCGTTCATGCATTTGTATCAATTTTACTTTACCGCAGGCGGCAACCAGTCGCAACCGTTCATGCATTCAGAGCAGTCACCGATCCTTAGTGGTGGTGCTTCGTACTTTGAGGCGACCGCGAGGATGATGACCAAGCTACAAACATTTATGGCTTCTCGCAGACAGTGTTTCACACTCCACCACCACCACCGACACAGGAGACACAGACCGTGACAGACGAGGTTAACTATGGTCGTGGTTATCGCGAGCCTCGTCCACCGCCTCAGCGCTTATCGCCTTCGGGTCCTCGCCCGAGGAAGACCCAGACTCGTCGTCGTCCCCCGCAGTGATATGCTTATCTATCTATGTATGACTCATTTTCTATGTTAGTTTCAGACTATTCGCAGCTGTGTGTCAGTATTTATGTATGAGACATGCTTCATGTATGTGTTACTATCGCACTTGCTTCTATGTGATCAGGAGACATATATTGTTTTATGTATGCGAGACACATATTACTATTAATTCGCATTCTTATTTCAGTTACACTTCCAAATAGACTACAACCGATAATTAAGATACAAGTACATCTGAATTAAACGGTGCGGCTGAACTTGTGCAATACATCTTACATACTACAAAATGAAATTCAGATAGAACATAATGCCCTACAATAATACAAGACAAACTAATAATGCAAATACATCTGAATGAAACGGTACAACTGGAATACATCTTACATACTACATGAAGTCATCATCGTCATCCTCCGTTGATGCAGCCCTCTTGCCCTTCGACGATGCGCTCTTCTTGCCTTTCGTCGATGCAGAACTCTTGCCCTTGGTCGATACAGAACTCTTGCCCTTCGCGGATGCAGAACCCGGAAGCGGCGATATGAAGATATCATCGTCGTCCTCGCTCTCCTCAGTCCATAAAAATGGATGCTTTTCTGCAGTCCTTCTGAAAGTTTCACTCTTCGGCTCCACCACCTTCTTCCACCTTTCATGCAACCTAAGAAGTTCTTGACGTACCTCCTCATAGGTCCTTTCAGGCCACCCAGACCTACGTAGTTGGTGAAGTTTAGCTTGCTGAAGTGTGGCGTTAAAGAATAGCAAAGTATCATCCGCAAACAGCAAGTGGGATATACCAAGGGCGCTTCTTGTAATTCTCAGAGGAGAGATATGTTCTTCCACAATGCCTTTACCAATTAGTGCAGAGAGACCATCAGCCACAAAAAGAAATAGATAAGGGGACAATGGATCACCTTGCTGAAGACCACGCGACGGTGCAAAAGATTCCAAGATGGCTCCATTAAATTTCACGGAATACCTCACCGAAGTTACACAAGTCATGATCCAATTAACCCACCGGTGAGCAAAACCAAGCTTTTCCATCGTTTGCCTAAGATAAACCCAGTCCACTCTATCATATCCCTTTGAAAGGTCTAGCTTATAAGCACAGAAACTTTTTGTTGGGTCCTTCTCTTGCTTGATGTGATGGATACATTCAAACGCCACCTGGGCATTGTCGGTAATCATTCGTCCCAGGATAAAAGCACTCTGCAATGGTGAAATAATATCATCAAGAACTGGGCGAAGTCTATTAACAAGACATTTGGACACTACCTTATAGATAACATTACAAAGGCTAATAGGGCGGAAATCTGTAATTTTAATTGGATTTTGAATTTTTGGGATCATCACAATCACTGTATCATTAACATCAGGAGGCATATTTCCAGTACGGAAGAATTCCTTTACGGATGCAATAACTCCATCCCGCAGAGTTGTCCAATTTCTTTGAAAAAACCTGGCTGGAAACCCATCTGGCCCCGGGGCCTTTAATGGTCCAATTTGGAATAGAGCATCAGCGATTTCTTTGTCTGTAAAGTCAGCGCACAGGAGATCATTTGTATTTGCCGTAACAACGGGATTAATCAGATTCTGGAAGTAGGATGTGGCCGCCCCTCCCATCTCCTTCTGGGTAGTGAACAAATTTCCTTGAGCATCCTCCAATTTTTTAATCATGTTCTTTCTTGCACGCTACACTGATTTTGCATGAAAAAACTTCGTGTTTCTATCGCCATCTTTCAACCAGGCAATACGAGAGTGTTGCATCCACATGAGCTCTTCTCGATATAAAAGCTCATTCATTCTGTCCATCACACTTCGTATTTCCATTCTATCTGCATTCATTAACATGAGCTGCTCCAGCTGAGTTCGAGATTTTTCTATCTCGCGTGTGACACTACCAAATTTTGACTTACTCCACTCGCACAGCCTGCGCATAGTACCTCTGAGAGCTGCATGTACATCACCAAGCGAGTTTTTCGTGCCAGCATCAGCCCATGCTTTCGCTATTACTTCTTGCAAAGCCGGTTCTCTTTCCCACATAACCTCGTACCTCCTTATACGTGATTTAGTAGGCTGGTCATTATGTACGTCACAACAAATATGAATTGGGACATGATCTGAACATGGGGATATGAGGTGCTTGACAGAAGTGTTATCAAACATATTTCTCCAAGCATGATTTGCAACTGCCCTGTCCAGCCGAACTTTAACATTGGCACTACCGGCCCTCATATTATCATATGTGTGCGGGATGCCAATAAAACCCAAGTCAACCAACTCGCATACCTCCAAGACATCTCAAAGAGCTTGCATTTGTGCTACTGACCTGGCAGTTGCCGAGAAGTGCTCGAAATCCCACATGCACCCGTTAAAGTCTCCCACAACAATCCAAGGTAAATCTGATTGCACACTTAGATTTTGTAAAAGAGACCACATATTGTGCCTGCTGTTCTCCACTCAAGGTTCCCCATACACGCATGTAAGACGCAACGCTGGTTCATCCGGCCCCAATTTAACTTGAGCGTCAATACATCGTTGGTTTGAAAAGACTACTTCCATTGAGAGAGATTCATGCCAGAAGAGTGACAAACCACCACTATTTCCTTCACTATCAACACCATGAAATCCTTTGAGGCCTAACCTTGCTCGATACCGCTTCATCCGGGACTTGGGTTGGCGGGTCTCGCACAAGAAGACCAAAGTAGGGGAAAGCGACTGAACAAGAGTTGCCAGATCACGAACTGTCCGGGAGTTCCCCGCCACCCGGCAGTTCCAACTTAGGAGATTCATTTGTCCTGGCGGCGTTCCTGATTGGAACCCGCCGTTGTTGACAAATATTTTGTATTGAGTGTGCTCTGCTCAGTTCTCGTTCGCTTCGGATCCTGCTCGCCGGATGGACTAGGTGACACAACCTGACCAGAATTAGTTAGTAACAACTGACCCTTTGAAATTGTGGCAAGAGGAGGTGTATCAGCAGCCGAGTGAGCAGCCAAAGCACGTTTTCTATTAGACTCTGAATCTGTAGCATCATCCTCCACCGCTGCTCCCTTACTCGGGTCTATTTCCATGCTTTTATTTTCCTGAACCTCGGTTATAGTCACACCATCTGTAGCGGGTGCTCGTGTGTCAAGCCCACGACCACCTGAGCCACCTGAACCCCATGTAGCACGGAGTTCTCTGAAAATCATTGTTGATGGATGGTGAACACCGTCACCATGTTCTGTGTATAAGTGTCCAATCATCCCACAGACTGCACACCAATCCGGTAACTGCTCATATTTCACCTTGAAGATCTACCTTTTCTGCCTTTTTACAACCGAAACATGGTTCTTGAGCTTTTTCCTGACATCCAATGTGATCCTAGCCCGGTAATAATTTCCTGCTATGTCCCGGCCTCTATTATCAAGGGAATAAAATTCCCCAACCTTGCCTGCAAGGGATTTAACTAAAGGCTCATAACCATCAGGGAGGTCATGTATTTGTATCCAGATTCTAAAGTTGTGAAGATCAATGGATGATGGCTTTGAGAAGCCATCATAGGGGGCTAGCAGAACAGGGTTGCCTCGAAAAGTCCAAGGCCCCCCCTCCATCACTTTATCCCAATCACCAAGGCAATAGAATTGCATGGTATAAAGATTATCACCCAATGATCTGAATTTGACTTGTTGCGCCAGATCCCATGCGTTGCGCATGTTTTTGAAGAACCAGAAGTCCCCAAATTCCTTCGTAGTGTGAACCCTGCCAATAGCTAGCCAGCTGACAGAATCCTTGTTCAGCTCCGGGAATTCATCCTCGATGACAATATCATCCAGATCCTCGTCTTCTATTCCCAACTCTAGCATCATACCCACGAGATCATCATCTGCCGCCATGGACCCAACTTTCTTCTCAGCCGTGGAAAACCCTAGGGAGCCCTAGGTTAGACCCAGGTCGTAGAGAGGACAGAAAACAAAAACTCCAAGCGCCAATCACCGCGCCGAAACCCACGCGCCAAGACCAGGAGCAGCCCGAGCGGAGAGGAATCAGGGGAGGAGACCGGCGGCGGAGGAAGATGTCTCGACACTACGTCGCCGCAGCGGGAGGCGGAAGCCCTAACGAGAGGGTACTGAGAACCCAAGGAAGTTGTGCTTTACACAAACAGAACAAAACAAATAAAACATTTTTAACAAAACCGTTGTGCACACGGCAAATAGTTTGCACAATGGTCCTATCTTGAGTGGCCGTCTATTGTCTTGCATGGACGACTTGATTGGTTTGTCATCCAAAATTCTTGTCCATAGTATCGTGTGCGTATCACTAATCTATTTTTAATGGCATGATAACTATTTCTTGAACCCGCAAAAAACTATTTCTTGAAGGCTTAAAGTTGTACGTAATACTTTGTCTAAAAAATATCCTACTCAGATGTTAAAATCGTTTCTATTCCTAGCAAGCAACAATTAGAAGATGAGTTGTCCTTGGCATTCTTGATTCTTGTAAGAAACTGAAATGAAGAACAAATTTAGGAAAAGTAACTAAAAACACTTGGGAGAATTGAACATTCATATTTACTCTGAATTCTTCGGTTCATAACCACACCATTAAAATTGGCGATGAGTAGAGCTGAAAGATCTCCTCGTAAAGCGATGCACTATTGCTTGGACCACTTGAAGGAAAAATTTAAACATGATGTACAGTGTAGCATATAGCGCCGAAAACAATTTGTAGTGCTCTGTAATTGCTCGACAATCTAAATTAATTATTTTCTAGTTTCAATGTTGTGCATGAAAAAATAAATTATGGAAAACTAGCCCTGTACAAAATTAGATAGTACAATTCAACAACAATCGGGAAGAACAAACAATGATCATGCATGTTGGGATGGCAAATAATACATTCATTGATCTATGAACATAATTAGAGAGGGCATGAGAAAAAAAAATCAGCAAATCATATAGGATAACCTCACAGTGATTAGCAAGATATTAGATGAGGATTACAAATAGAGCCATGAAGGTATCAGGAATGGCCCAAGGGGAAATCAAAATTTCTCAGAGCTCGGATGCCATGGGGGTCAAAGGGAGCAATCAGCGGTCCCAAGGGGATATCTAAATTTCTGGGAGCACTATAACATGTATGAGAGGGACATATATTGAAGGGAGCAAACAAATAACACTGCAAGGTCCGTATGAGAGGAATATATATTGAACGGAGCAAACAAATAACACTGCAAGGTTAACTTGAGAGATATAATCAAAGATTGATATAAAGGAGTAGTTACCTGCAGGGTCCGCCATGCCATCGACAGAAAGATAGGAGTTTAATGGTAATCTGTATCACTTACCAGACCAGTAAATCTTCAGTCAAACAATCTCACCACCTTAGCTACACCATGCCCCCAACCACACCCATTATGTTCTATGTAATCCAAGGTTTTAGCATGTTGTTAGTGAAGGAAATATGCCCTAGAGGCAATAATAAAGTTATTATTTATTTCCTTATATCATGATAAATGTTTATTATTCATGCTAGAATTGTATTAACCGGAAACATAATACATGTGTGAATACATAGAAAACAGATTGTCACTAGTATGCATCTACTTGACTAGCCCATTGATCAAAGATGGTTATGTTTCCTAACCATAGACATCAGTTGTCATTTGATTAACAGGGTCACATCATTAGGAGAATGATGTGATTGACATGACCCATTCCGTTAGCTTAGCACCCGATCGTTTACTATATTGTTATTGCTTTCTTCATGACTTATACATGTTCCTATGACTATGAGATTATGCAACTCCCGTTTACCGGAGGAGCATTTTGTGTGCTACCAAACGTCATAACGTAACTGGGTGATCATAAAGGTGCTCTCACTAGTAGAAAACGGGCCTATTGTCCCGGTTCGTAATGGGCCTTTTGTCCCGGTTCCTGAACCGGGACTAAAGGGTCGGTACTAATGCCTTGTCCCTTTAGTCCCGGTTCAGTCCAGAACCGGGACAGATGGGCCTCCACATGGCCTGTGCGCGGAGCCCAGGCAGGATGGCCTTTGGTCCCGGTTGGTGGCACCAACCGGGACCAATAGGCATCCACGCGTCAG
>NC_057800.1:729310881-729315204 GCF_018294505.1 Triticum aestivum | reverse complement strand
AATTATCTCTTACAAATATAATCTCCTAACATACGGACGCATGGTCCACATAGTATTCTCCGTCTTCAGCGATCACGTGGTCAAGAAAGAATGCCGCCAATTCCTCTTGAATTGCTCGCATGCGAGCTGGTGCTAGGAGATCATCCCGCTTCCGAAACATCTAATTTGAAGATGGGGGTCAATACATACATACACACATATATATATATATATATATATATATATATATATATATATATATATATATATATATATATATATATATGAATGAATGAAACTCAACACAAATGATGGTAATAAAATAAAGTTGTGAATGTTGTTATTTACGCACTTCATATCTTTCGTCAGAGTAGCCCCGCTCACAGGTCGTGTGGCGGATGGACTCACAAACGTAGTATCCACAGAAATCATTCCCTTGTTCCTGCCACAACCACTTTACAAGAAATAGAGGTCAATCAAACTGATAAGCAAGAATGTCAAATGGTATTGATGAAACTAGCGCTTGAATCACTAGGAGATCCGCGGAACATGCTACTATAGTACTTACTTTCGGGTGTCTAAATTGCAGCTTCTTCGGCAGTCCCGGAGCTTTTTTGGTGAATTTTCTCCAAACCCTGCCAAACAAAGAAAACAATTAATTGATATATCAGGAAATGAACAAAGTTGCTGATATGGTGGATAATGATCGATTTAACTTACTTCTCGAGCATTTGAGTCATGTCCGCATAGTCTTGGGGATCTTTTCGTCTCGAGTCTAAGACGGTTACTAGTCCCTGCTCAAGCTTAATCTCTAGGAGAATATAGTGGAAACTGCACACGCATGCATAACTCATCAATTACATTACTATAACCTTGACTGATATATAAGGGAAACCGAATATGCACAAGACAGTAACACTCACTTGAAGTTGTAAGGAAAGAGTATTATATCTTTGTTTTCATTTACTACCAACGATCGTAGCAAGTTGGCCTCGGCATCTGTGGCATGAAATTTAACCTAAGTTGCATCTATGAGATTTGTGTTAATGAACCCAATATCACCGATTTGTCTTTTCTTCAATTCGACGATCTTCAATCTGCATAATATAGTGAGGATAATTATAAATACATGCAATGAAAGAGCTGAGCTATATAGAGAGACTTAATGACAGAAGTAGTACTACTTACAGACAGTAGCAGGTGACTGTTGCTTTATCGAGGGCCAATTGATTGAAAAACTGAAAGAACTCCTCAAATGGAACAGGCAACAGTTCAATTCCAACGAGGTCATTCTCCTTTTTAACTCTCACATACAAAGTACTCCTCCCCCAGACTCTCTGCAGATTTTCATGTACCAATCATGCAATCTTCGCATCATCGTTGATAGAGATCTTTCATCTTTGACGAGAGGCTTCCCGTACTCGTATCTTTGTATCTGCACCTCCATGAAATCATAATGTACATCGTCGGGAAGGTAATCTCCAAGATTGCTATAACCGGGCACCATCCTCGGATCATTAGCGACGATGTCGCTAGGCACCTTGAGCGGGGGGCACAATTGCTTCGCTTGTTCGCCGAGCTGGACAATTTGTTTCCCAGCTCGTCGTTCTTTCAGCCTTTGATCACTGACAGTACTTCCCGACCGCTCCGCTTCGGCAAATGCCTTTCCAATAATGCGCTCATAGTTGCCTTTCGGCGGAGACTTGGGTGGTTTTGTCGGGGCAGCCAGAGTGCGCTTCGCTTTCACAGGATCTACCTTCTCCTCCGGAGGTGGATGTTTCTTTGCTTTCACCCCTTCAAAGAAGTTCCTCACTTCTTCTCGCGCGATCTCGGCGTTCTCCTCCGGGGTCCTCTTGTATGGTAACTTCTCTGGAGTCTTCAGAGAAGGACCGAATCTGTATGTCCTCCCGCCTTTGGTTGTACTGCTAGACGCTGGTAGAGCAGACGGAGCGGCTGTCTTCTTTACTTGCTTACGAGGCGGAGGAGAAGGACTACGACGTGCCGGAGCAGCCGGAGCGGCGGCGGGTCTCTTCCGCCCTTGCTGACGAGGCAGAGAAGGAGGAGGCTGGCTGCTCGGGCGCGCCGGCGCAGGCGGAGAAGGAGGCGAAGTGCCGCCACGCGCCGGAGAAGGAGCCGGCCGAGTGCCCTGATTGTCACTCGCCGGAGGAGGAGGCGGTGGAGGAGGCGGAGTGCCCTGACTCGCCGGAGGAGGAGGATGAGGCGGAGGCGTCTAGTTCGGAAGGTTGATGAGCTCCTTCCGCCATAGGCATGGAGTCTTCAGAGCAGAACCCAGCCGAGTCTCCCCTTCACCGGTAGGGTGGTCAAGCTGGAGGTCCTCAAATCCCTCCGTTATTTCATCGACCATCACCCTAGCATATCCTTCTGGAATCGGCCGGTAGTGAAAAGTTGCACCGGGTTCAGTAGGAAAAACAGAGCCAACAGCCGCCTTGACCTTCATATTAATCCATTGTGTCATAAGGTGGTAATTTTGAGACTCCATGATAGCATCCACGGGGTAGCTGGCAGGAGCCGTCAAGACATGCTCCGGCTAAAGCAGCTCGGTGGAAGCCACGCTGCTTCTCCGCTGAGATGGCGGGGCAGTTCGTTTGCTGCGATTTGCTTCTCGTTCCTCTATCGCTTGTACCCTAGCGTGCAGCGCCTGCAGTTGGGTCTACTCCACTTTCTTCCTCCTCATGTGGCATTTGTAACTGTCTGCGTCCGGAAACCCAGCCTTCCACGGAATGGAGCCTGGCGTGCCTCGTGTCCGTCCAGGGTGCTCAGGATTCCCGAGGGCCATTGTGAGCTCGTCGTTCTCTCTGTCTGGAACGAACGTCCCTTGCTGCGCTGCTTCGATATAGTGCTTAAGCCTCTTGACTGGTATTTACATTCGCTCGTCCGTCCAAATGCACTTCCCTGATACAGGGTCCAAGGTTCCGCCAGCCCCGAAGAACCAAGTCCGACAACGGTATGGCCAGTTAATTGTCTCTGGTTCGATCCCTTTATCAACCAGATCATTCTCAGTCTTGGCCCACTTAGGCCGGGCTACGAGGTAGCCACCTGACCCCGTGCGATGGTGATGCTTCTTCTTCACAGCATTTTGCTTGTTTGTCGCCGACATCTTCTTACTCTTTTTCGATGTCTTGTGGGCCACAAATGCGGGCCAGTGATCTCTGATCTTCTCATATCTTCCCTTGAATTCTAGTGTCTCTTTTTTATCGACAAACTTATTTAGCTCTTTCTTCCACCTCCTGAATAGTTCTGCCATCCTCTTAAGAGCAAAAGACTTGATTAATTGCTCTTTAACTGGCTTCTCCGGATCATCCTCTGGCGGTAGGGTGAAATTTGACTTCAACTCAGTCCAAAGATCATTTTTCTACATATCATTGACATAAGACACCTCAGGGTCTTCTGTAGCCGGCTTTAACCATTGCTGGATGCTGATCGGGATCTTGTCCCTAACCAGAACCCCGCACTGAGCAACAAATGCGCTCTTTGTCCAGATGGGTTCAATCGGTTGGCCGTCGGGCGCGATTGCTATGATCTCAAACCTTTCATCCGAGCTCAACTTTTTCTTTGGGCCTCGTCTCTTTACCGAAGTTATGCTCGATCCGGAGGGCTAGAAAAAAGAACAAAGACTTAATTAATATGTGTACATACCAAAAGAATGAATGCATCAATTAGCTCGTCAGCACAGGCTTAACTAATATATATACCTGGCCGGACTCGATTTGGTCACCGGAGACGTCATCACGGTCTCCTTCTTGCACCGGCATTGGGTCACCGGAGCCGTCCTCACAGTCTCCTTCTTGCACCGGCATTGGGTCACCGGAGCCATCATAATCATAGCCAGCTGCTTCCAGACCATCGATGTCATTGAGAAACAACGAGCAGACAACATCACTTCCTTGTGCGATTATGTCCCCCAACAACTCTGCTTGTACTTCGTCTCGGGCGGTGTCCATAGTTTCTACAAATATTTATAACATGGCAATTATTATTCAAACATGATAGATGGATATATTAGTGGCAAACGTAGAACTAATATTAATTAGTGGCCTCGACGCTGCTTCTCTAGGGTTTGGGGTGGCCTCGACAACGCTTCAAGGATAAAAAAAGAAGAGGAAGAAGAACTCCTCTATTCTTTCTTCTCCTCTTTTTTTTCTTCTTCTTCCTTTTTTTATCGGGAACGAGGGTCGCCAAGCGGTAGAGGAAACCGTAAATAGCAAGTATCGTGGGTGTGAGATACATGTGGCCGTCGGTGTCGGACACTGTATCCACGTCCCACAAGTGACGTGGGCGTCGAAGCCCGCGTCACTTGTGGGACGTGGATGTAGTGTCCGACAC
>NC_057800.1:729309755-729310512 GCF_018294505.1 Triticum aestivum | reverse complement strand
GTCCGACACCGACGGCCACATGTATCTCACACTGACGTACTTGCTATTTAGGGTTTCCTCTACCGCTTGGCGACCCTCGTTCCCGATAAAAAAAAGAGGAAGAGAACTCCTCTATTCTTTCTTCTCCTCTTTTTTTTTCTTCTTCCTCTTCTTCTTTTATCCTCTTCTTCATCTCATGTTCGACGATCCTCGACCCCTCGGCGACCCTAGACCCCCTCTCGACCCTCGACCCCTCGGCGACCGTCGACCCCCTCTCGACCCTCATATATAAAACCTTTTCTTCCTTCTTCTTCCTTCTATTCCTTCTTCCTAAATATATAAAACTTTTTAAAAAATGAAACTAACCTAAAATGTACTAAATCAGAGAACATATGTAGGAAAAACTTTTCTAATTAAAAATCTAACTTTTGCATATATGTATTTTTAAAACATCATTAAAATTGAAAAAATACATACATACATACAAAAAACATGTAAAAAATACATAGATACATATATGAACATACATCAAAAAATACATATATCTAAAAAATACATACATACATATATATATGAAAATCTAAAAACATGTAAAAAACAGCATGTATAATTAAAAAAATTGCACGGGGGCGGCAGACGCGCGGTGCTCACAGAGGCAGCGACGCGTTGGGGTAGGGGACGGCGGCACGATGATGGCGACGGGGCAGGGGCGACGCGTGTCGGGGCAGGGGACGACGACGCGGCGCGACGGTGTCGGGCGAGGGCGCGGGCGAGGGCG
>NC_057800.1:729308969-729309519 GCF_018294505.1 Triticum aestivum | reverse complement strand
GTTGCTGGCACCAACCGGGACCAAAGGCGTTGTGCTGCCCCGCGCCAAAACTTTAGTCCCACCTCGCTAGCTGAGAGAGCTCGAGAGTGGTTTATAAGCGCTGATGCGCCTTCCCTCTCGAGCTCCTCTCAAATGAAGGCTTTCGGGCCTAACCCTGCGCTGTGTGCCTGTGGGCCTACTGGGCCACCTGCGGGCCTGAATCCTGGCCCATGGTAGGGTTTCTAGTCGTATTCAGGCCGTGGGGGCCCACTAGGTGGCACTTTTTTTCTTTGTTGCTTTATTTATTTTATTTTGTTTCTACTTACAACAAAATACTTATTGTTGCTATTTTTTCCAGTTTTTTTGTTTTGTTTTCTGCATTATTTATTTTCTTTTATTTTTTGCTTTATTTTTTAATTCTTTTTTGCTTTTAGTTTTAGAAAAATTATGAACTTTCTGTTAGTGCCATTAGTTTTCAAATTTGAAAACAATTTTTTGTTTTTTCTTTGTTGCTTTATTTATTTTATTTTGTTTCTACTTACAACAAAATACTTATTGTTGCTACTTTTTT
>NC_057800.1:729291617-729308959 GCF_018294505.1 Triticum aestivum | reverse complement strand
AGTGCCATTAGTTTTCGAATTTGAAAACACTTTTTTAGTTTTTTTTGTTTTCTTTGTTGCTTTATTTATTTTATTTTGTTTCTATTTACAAAAAAAATACTTATTGTTGCTATTTTTTTTCCAGATTTTTTGTTTTGTTTTCTGCATTATTTATTTTCTTCTATTTTTTGCTTTATTTTTTATTTATTTTTGCTTTTATGTCAGCAAAATTATAAACTTTCTGTTAGTGCCATTAGTTTTAGAAAAATTATAAAATTTCTGTTAGTGGCATTAGTTTTAAAATTTGAATAGTTTAAATTTCAATTTTTTAAAATTTGTGTGAATCACAAGTTTGTGATTAACTTTAGTAAAAAAATGAACATAGATGCACCTATAGAGAAAATTCAACCTAAATTCATAATCAATTTCTATGAATTTCATAGAAATTCATTATGAATTTAGGTCAAATTCCCTGTATAGGGGCATCTATTTTCACTTTGAGAGGAGCTCAACAAGGCAGAGAGGGACGGGCTTATAAACCGGTGTGGGCGCCCTTCGGTTGGCGAGGTGGGACTAAACTCTGAGTGCAACGAGGAACAACCCTATAGTCCCGGTTTGTAGCACAAACCGGGACTAATGGTCATGGGCCAGTGGCGAGCCCTATTTTTTTCCAGTTTTTTTGTTTTGTTTTCTGCATTATTTATTTTCTTTTGTTTTTTGCTTCATTTTTTAATTCTTTTTGCTTTTAGTTTTAGAAAAATTATAAACTTTCTGTTAGTGCCATTAGTTTTCAAATTTGAAAACACTTTTTTTGTTTTTTTGTTTTCTTTGTTGCTTTATTTATTTTATTTTGTTTCTACTTACAACAAAATACTTATTGTTGCTATTTTTTTATTTTTTTCTAGTTTTTTGTTTTGTTTTCTATATTATTTATTTTCTTCTGTTTTTTGCTTTATTTTTTAATCCTTTTTGCTTTTAGGTCAGCAAAATTATAAACTTTCTGTTAGTGCCATTAGTTTTAGAAAAATTAAAAACTTTCTGTTAGTGCCATTAGTTTTCAAATTTGAATTCTTTGAAATTTGTGTGAATCACAAGTTTGTGATTAACTTTACTAAAAACTGAACATAGATGCACCTATAGAGAAAATTCAACCTAAATTCATAGTTTTCAAATGAACTCTGAAAAAGTTGGCATGGCATACTTGTGTGTTACAAAGTTGGCATGGTATCATCATAATAGTTGCGGGAGAAAGTCTTCACTTTTTCTTTGCTTGTGTCATTTGCTTATTGCGCCGTAACCATGGATAATCTTCATCGTTTATCAGGATGCTTGGGTCAGCCTTGACATTGAAGGGAGGAATTTCATGAAACTTTTCATAATCTTCAGACATGTCTGTCTTGCCCTCCACTCCCAGGATGTCCCTTTTTCCTGAAAGAACTATGTGGCGCTTTGGCTCATCGTATGATGTATTCGCTTCCTTATCTTTTCTTTTTCTCGGTTTGGTAGACATGTCCTTCACATAGATAACCTGTGCCACATCATTGGCTAGGATGAACGGTTCGTCAGTGTACCCAAGATTTTTCAAACCCACTGTTGTCATTCCGTACTATGGGTCTACATGTACCCCGCCTCCTAACAGATCGACCAATTTGCACTTAAACAAAGGGACCTTAAAATCATGTCCGTAGTCAAGTTCCCATATGTCCACTATGTAACCATAATATGTGTCCTTTCCGCTCTCGGTTGCTGCATCAAAGCGGACACCGCTGTTTTGGTTGGTGCTCTTTTGATCTTGGGCGATCGTGTAAAATGTATTCCCATTTATCTCGTATCCTTTGTAAGTCAATACAGTCAAAGATGGTCCCCTAGACAACAAGTATAGCTCATCACAAACAGTGTTGTCACCTCTGAGACGTGTTTCCAACCAACTGCTGAAAGTCCTGATGTGTTCACATGTAATCCAGTCGTCGCACTGCTCCGGGTGTTTGGAGCGCAGACTGTTCTTGTGTTCATTGATACGTCTCCAACGTATCTATAATTTTTTATTGCTCCATGCTACTTTATCTACTGTTTTGGACTATATTGGGCTTTATTTTCCACTTTTATATTATTTTTGGGACTAACCTATTAACCGGAGGCCCAACCCAGAATTGATGTTTTTTTGCCTATTTCAGTATTTCGAGGAAACAGAATATCAAACGGAGTCCAAACGGAATGAAACCTTCAGGAACGTGATCTTCTCACCGAACGTGATCCAGGAGACTTGGACCCTACTCCAAGAAGTTTCCGGGGAGGTCACGAGGGTGGAGGGCGCCCCCCCTGGGCGCGCCCCCCTGCCTCGTGGGCCCCTCGGAGCTCCACCGACGTGCTCCTTCCTCCTATATATACCTACGTACCCCCAATAGACCAAAGACGGAGCCAAAAACCTAATTCCACCGTCACAACTTCCTGTATCCACGAGATCCCATCTTGGGGCCTGTTTCGGAGCTTCGCCGGAGAGGGCATCCATCACGGAGGGCTTCTACATCAACACCATAGCCCTTCCGATGAAGTGTGAGTAGTTTACTTCAGACCTTCGGGTCCATAGCTAGTAGCTAGATGGCTTCTTCTCTCTTTTTGGATCTCAATACAATGTTCTCCTCCTCTCTCGTGGAGATCTATTCGATGTAATCTTCTTTTTGCGGTGTGTTTGTTGAGACCGATGAATTTTGGGTTTATGATCCAACTTATCTATGAATAATATTTGAATCTTCTCTGAATTCTTTTATGTATGATTGAGTTATCTTTGCAAGTCTCTTTGAATTATCCGTTTGGTTTGGCCAACTGGATTGGTAGTTCTTGCAATGGGAGAAGTGCTTAGCTTTGGGTTCAATCTTGCGGTGTCCTTACTCAGTGACAGAAAGAGTTGCAAGGCACGTATTGTATTGTTGCCATCGAGGATAACAAGATGGGGTATTTATCATATTGCATGAATTTATTCCTCTACATCATGTCATCTTGCTTAAGGCGTTACTCTGTTTTTAACTTAATACTCTAGATGCATGCTGGATAGTGGTCGATGAGTGGAGTAATAGTAGTAGATGCAGGCAGGAGTCGGTCTACTTGTCACGGACGTGATGCCTATATACATGATCATACCTAGATAACCTCATAACTATGCTCAATTCTATCAATTGCTCAACAGTAATTTGTTCACCCACCGTAGAATATCTATGCTCTTGAGAGAAGCCACTAGTGAAACCTATGGCCCCCGGGTCTATTCTCATCATATCAATCTCCATTACTTTATTTTACTTGTTTTGCTTTTACTTTTCACTTTGCATCTTTATACCAAAAATACCAAAAATATTATCTCTATCAGATCTCACTCTCGTAAGTGACCGTGAAGGGATTGACAACCCCTAAGCGTTGGTTGCGAGTTGCTACCGTTTTGTGCAGGTACGAGGGACTTGCGCGTGACCTCCTACTGGATTGATACCTTGGTTCTCAAAAACTGAGGGAAATACTTACGCTACTGTGCTGCATCACCCCCTCCTCTTCGGGGAAAACCAACGCTAGCTCGAGACGTAGCAAGAAGGATTTCTGGCACCGTTGCCGGGGAGGCCTACGCCAAGTCAAGTCAAGATTTACTCTCCCGTCAACGAGCCTCTGGCGTCGTTGCCAGGGAAGCCTACGCAAAAGTCAACATACCAAGTACCCATCACAATCTCTATCTCTCGCATTACATTATTTGCCATTTGCCTCTCGTTTTCCTCTCCCCCACTTCACCCTTGCCGTTTTATTCGCCCTCTCTTTCCCAATCTCCTCCTCTTTTTCCCTTTGCCTTTTGTTTGCTCGTGTGTTAGTTTGCTTACCTGTCGCTATGTCGAATTCCTTATCCACTCCTATGTCTCCCGAGTTTGAAGTTCTTCACTTCAAGCAACGGCAAGGAGAAAACTTAAAAGATGCTTGGTATAGGATGATGGAATCTTATCGTAAGTGCACCCTAGAGGTGAACTTTAGAATTCTTCTTCACAATTTTTATGTTGGGTTAAACATGACGCATAGACAACTCTTGGATTGCATGGCCAAGGCAAATTTCATTAATATTGATCCCGGTATTGCGCATGAGATTATAGAGGGAATAGTGGGAACACCACCCCAAAAGGGAGGATCTCATCCTACCCAGGAAGAAACCCAAGTGTTTGAGAAGATTTGCGAAGTAACAAAGATTTTACAAAAGTCTCTTGAGCCTCTTAAAAATAATAGCGGAAATCTTAACCGTATGAATATGTTGATTACTCTTTGCAATAAACGGTTGGATTCTTTAGATCTAAAAATTTCTGAGTATGAAGGGAAGAGGGAAGAACCCCCCGGATTTGAGCATGACTCCGCTAAAAAGTTGAAAATTAAAGATGGCAATACCTAGATCTATCCTTGCTTTTATGCCTAGCTAGGGGCGTTAAACGATAGCGCTTGTTGGGAGGCAACCCAATTTTATTTTGTGTTTTTTGTTTTTGGTTCTGTTTAGGAATAAATAATCCATCTAGATTCTGTTTAGATATGGTTTTATCTTTTAATTAGTGTTTGTGCCAAGTTAAACCTATTAGATCTTCTTGGAAGATAGTTATTTGATCTTGCTGTAATTTCCAGAATCTTTGCGCTCAGTGCCCGAATTGTCAAAAATCACCAGAACGTGATAAAATAGTGATTCCAATTGCTGCTGATCAATAAACAAATTTCCCAGGTCGTCTAATTTTGGTAGAATTGTTTGGGTTCCAGAAGTTTGCGTTAGTAACAGATTACTACAGACTGTTCTGTTTTTGACAGATTCTGTTTTGCGTGTGTTGTTTGCTTATTTTGATGAATCTATGGCTAGTAAAATAGTTTATAAACCATAGAGAAGTTGGAATACAGTAGGTTTAACACCAATACAAATAAAGAACAAGTTCACTACAGTATCTTAAAGTAGTCTTTTGTTTTCTTTCTCTAACGGAGCTCACGAGATTTCTATTGAGTTTTGTGTTGTGAAATTTTCAAGTTTTGGGTGAATTCTTTTGATGGATTATGGAACAAGGAGTGGCAAGAGCCTAAGCTTGGGGATTCTCATGGCACCCCCAAGATAATACAAGGACACAAAAAAGTCAAAGCTTGGGGATGCCCCGGAAGGCATCCCTCTTTCGTCCACTTCAATCGGTAATTTACTTGGAGCTATATTTTTATTCACCACATGATATGTGTTTTGCTTGGAGCGTCTTGTATTATTTGTGTCTTTGCTTTTTAGTCTACCACAATCATCCTTGCTGTACACACCTTTTGAGATAGCCATGTATGAATTGGAATTTGTTAGAATACTCTATGTGCTTCACTTATATCTTTTGAGCTTGATAGTTTACTCTATGTGCTTCACTTATATATTTTTGAGCGTGATAATTTTTGCTCTAGTGCTTCACTTAGATCTTTTAGAGCACGGTGGTGGTTTGTTTTAAAGAAACTTGATCTCTCATGCTTCACTTAGATTATTTTGAGAGTCGTTAATAGCATGGTAATTTGCTTATTGTTAATATACTTGGTATTCAAGATATGTGAAACTTTCTTTTTAGTGGGTTGAATACTAAGATAAGTTTGATGCTTGATATTTATTTTGAGATATGGAGGTGATAATATCATAGTCGTGCTAGTTGAGTAGTTGTGAATTTGAGAAATACTTGTGTTGAAGTTAGCAAGTCCCGTAGCATGCACGTATGGTTAAAGTTGTGTAACAAATTTGAAGCATGAAGTGTACCTGGCTTGTGCATCCTTATGAGTGGCGGTCGGGGACGAGCGATGGTCTTTTCCTACCAATCTATCCCCCTAGGAGCATGCACGTAGTACTTGATTTTTGATGACTTCTAAATTTTTGCAATAAGTATATGAGTTCTTTTGACTAATGTTGAGTCCATGGATTATACGCACTTTTACCTTTCCGCCATTTGCTAGCCTCTTCGGTACCGTGCATTGCCCTTTCTCACATTGAGAGTTGGTGCAAACTTCGCCGGTGCATCCAAACCCCGTGATATGATACGCTCTTTCACACATAAACCTCCCTATATCTTCCTCAAAACAGCCACCATACCTACCTATCATGGCATTTCCATAGCCATTCCGAGATATATTGCCATGCAACTTCCATCATCATCATCATCATCATCATGACATGCTTTACTTTTGTCATATTGCCATTGCATGATCTTGTAGTTGACATCGTATTTGTGGCAAAGCCAGCATGCATTATTTTTCATACATGACACTCTTGATTCATTGCACCATCCCGATACACTGCCGGAGGCATTCATATAGAGTCATATCTTATTCTAGTATCGAGTTGTAATCATTATGTTGTAATCAATAGAAGTGTGATGATCATCATTATTAGAGTATTGCCCAATCAAAAAAAAGAGAAAGGCCAAAAAGAAAAAAAGAAAGGCCCAAAAAAAAGAAGGAGAAAATAAAAAGGGCAATGCTACTATCTCTTTTTCCACACTTGTGCTTCAAAGTAGCACCTTGTTCTTCATATAGTGAGTCTCATAATTTGTCTTGTTCATACTAGTGGGAATTTTTCATTATAGAACTTGGCTTGTATATTCCAACGATGGGCTTCCTCAAAATGCCCTAGGTCTTCATGAGCAAGCAAGTTGGATGCACACCCATTAGTTTTCTTTTGTTGAGCATTCTTAGCTCTAGTGCATCCGTTGCATGGGAATCCCTACTCCTTGCATTAACATCAATTGATGGGCATCTCCATAGCTCATTGATTAGCCTCGTTGATGTGAGACTTTCTCCTTTTTTGTCTTCTCCACACAATCCCCATCATCATATTCTATACCACCCATAGTGCTATGTCCATGGCTCGCACTCATGTATTGCGTGAAGGTTGAAAAAGTTTGAGATTATTTGAGTATGAAACAATTGCTTGGCTTGTCATCGGGGGTATAGAAGTTGGGAACATCTTTGTGTGACGAAAATGAAGCATAGCCTAACTATATGATTTTGTAGGGATGAACTTCCTTTGGCCATGTTATTTTGAGATGACATAATTGTTTGATTAGTATGCTTGAAGTATTATCATTTTTATGTCAATATGAACTTTTGTCTTGAACCTTTCGGATCTGAATATTCATACCATGATTAAGAAGATTTACATTGAAATTATGCCAAAGTATCACTCCGCATCAAAAAATCTCTTTTTATCATTTACCTACTCGAGGATGAGCAGGAATTAAGCTTGGGGATGCCTGATACGTCTCCAACGTATCTATAATTTTTGATTGCTCCATGCTACTTTATCTACTGTTTTGGACTATATTGGGCTTTATTTTCCACTTTTATATTATTTTTGGGACTAACCTATTAACCGGAGGCCCAGCCCAGAATTGCTGTTTTTTGCCTATTTCAGTATTTCGAGTAAACAGAATATCAAACGGAGTCCAAACGGAATGAAACCTTCGGGAACGTGATCTTCTCACCGAACGTGATCCAGGAGACTTGGACCCTACTCCAAGAAGTTTTCGGGGAGGTCACGAGGGTGGAGGGCGCCCCCGTGGGCGCGTCCCCCTGCCTAGTGGGCCCCTCGGAGCACCACCGACGTGTTCCTTCCTCCTATATATACCTACGTACCCCCAATAGACCAAAGACGGAGCCAAAAACCTAATTCCACCGCCGCAACTGCCTGTATCCACGAGATCCCATCTTGGGGCCTGTTCCGGAGCTCCGCCGGAGAGGGCATCCATCACGGAGGGCTTCTACATCAACACCATAGCCCTTCCGATGAAGTGTGAGTAGTTTACTTCAGACCTTCGGGTCCATAGCTAGTAGCTAGATGGCTTCTTCTCCCTTTTTGGATCTCAATACAATGTTCTCCCCCTCTCTCGTGGAGATCTATTCGATGTAATCTTCTTTTTGCAGTGTGTTTGTTGAGACCGATGAATTGTGGGTTTATGATCCAACTTATCTATGAATAATATTTGAATCTTCTCTGAATTCTTTTATGTATGATTGAGTTATCTTTGCAAGTCTCTTCGAATTATCCGTTTGGTTTGGCCAACTAGATTGGTAGTTCTGGCAATGGGAGAAGTGCTTAGCTTTGGGTTCAATCTTGCGGTGTCCTTACTCAGTGACAGAAAGAGTTGCAAGGCACGTATTGTATTGTTGCCATCGAGGATAACGAGATGGGGTATTTATCATATTGCATGAATTTATTCCTCTACATCATGTCATCTTGCTTAAGGCGTTAATCTGTTTTTAACTTAATACTCTAGATGCATGCTGGATAGCGGTCGATGAGTGGAGTAATAGTAGTAGATGCAGGCAGGAGTCGGTCTACTTGTCACGGACGTGGTGCCTATATACATGATCATACCTAGATAACCTCATAACTATGCTCAATTCTATCAATTGCTCAACAGTACACCCACCGTAGAATATCTATGCTCTTGAGAGAAGCCACTAGTGAAACCTATGGCCCCCGGGTCTATTCTCATCATATCAATCTCCATTACTTTATTTTACTTGTTTTGCTTTCACTTTTCACTTTGCATCTTTATACCAAAAATACCAAAAATATTATCTCTATCAGATCTCACTCTCGTAAGTGACCGTGAAGGGATTGACAACCCCTAAGCATTGGTTGCGAGTTGCTACCGTTTTGTGCAAGTACGAGGGACTTGCGCGTGACCTCCTACTGGATTGATACCTTGGTTCTCAAAAACTGAGGGAAATACTTACACTACTGTGCTGCATCACCCCCTCCTCTTTAGGGAAAACCAACGCTAGCTCGAGATGTAGCATTCATCGACATACGGGGTCACCAAGATAGAGTTCTGTAGAACTGTGTGGTGTGCTCGAGACCAAGAATATCCGTCCCTGCATATTATTGACTCACTTCCAAGAGTGCCTTTTCCAGTCAGTCTCCCCTCATACGACGATTTAGGGAGACCTATCTTCTTAAGGCCAGGAATGAAGTCAACACAAAACCCGATAACATCCTCTGTTTGATGGCCCATGGAGATGCTTCCTTCTGGCCTAGCGCGGTTACGGACATATTTCTTTAGGACTCCCATGAACCTCTCAAAGGGGAACATATTGTGTAGAAATTGAAGGAAATATGCCCTAGAGGCAATAATAAAGTTATTATTTATTTCCTTATATCATGATAAATGTTTATTATTCATGCTAGAATTGTATTAACCGGAAACATAATACATGTGTGAATACATGGACAAAAACAGAGTGTCACTAGTATGCCTCTACTTGACTAGCTCATTGATCAAAGATGGTTATGTTTCCTAACCATAGACATGAGTAGTCATTTAATTAACGGGATCACATCATTAGGAGAATGATGTGATTGACTTGACCCATTCCGTTAGGTTAGCACTTGATCGTTTAGTTTGTTGCTATTGCTTTCTTCATAACTTATACATGTTCCTATGACTATGAGATTATGAAACTCCCGTTTATTGGAGGAACACTTTGTGTGCTACCAAACGTCACAACGTAACTGGGTGATTATAAAGGTGCTCTACAGGTGTCTCCGAAGGTACTTGTTGGGTTGGCGTATTTTGAGATTAGGATTTGTCACTCCGATTGTCGGAGAGGTATCTCTGGGCCCTCTCGGTAATGCACATCACTCAAGCCTTGCAAGCATTGCAACTAATAAGTTAGTTGCGGGATGATGTATTACGGAACGAGTAAAGAGACTTGCCGGTAACGAGATTGAACTAGGTATTGAGATACCGACGATCAAATCTCGGGCAAGTAACATACCCATGACAAAGGGAACAACGTATGTTGTTATGCGGTCTGACCGATAAAGATCTTCGTAGAATATGTTGGAGCCAATATGAGCATCCAGGTTCCGCTATTGGTTATTGACCGGAGACGTGTCTCGGTCATGTCTACATAGTTCTCGAACCCGTAGGGTCCGCACACCTAAAGTTCGGTGACGATCGTAATTAGGTTTTTTTTTGTTTTGATGTACCAAAAGTTGTTCGGAGTCCCGGATGTGATCACGGACATGACGAGGAGTCTCGAAATGATCGAGACATAAAGATTGATATATTGGAAGCCTATATTTGGAAATCGGAAACGTTCCGGGTGAAATCGAGATTTTACCGGAGTACCGGGGGGTTACCGGAACCCCCTCGGGGGTTATTGGGCCTACATGGGCCATAAGGGAGAAGAGGAGGGCCGGCCAGGGCAGGCTCGCGCCCCCTCCCCCCCTAGTCCGAATAGGACAACGAAGGGGGGGCGGCGCCCCCCTTTCCTCTTTCTCCCTTCCTCCTTCCTTTTCTAACAAGGCAAGAGGGGGGAGTCCTACTCCCGGTTGGAGTAGGACTCCTCCAGGCGCACCCATAGGGCCGACTGCACCTCCCGCTCTCCCTCCTTTATATACTGAGGCAAGGGGGCACCCCATGACACACAAGTTGATTCTCGTGATCATTCCTTAGCCGTGTGCGGTGCCCCCTTCCACCATATTCCACCTCGGTCATATCGTAGCGGTGCTTAGGCGAAGCCCTACGTCGCTAGAACATCATCACCGTCATCATGTTGTCGTGCTGACGAAACTCTCCCTCAACATTTTGTTGGATCGGAGCTCGAGGGACGTCACCAAGTTGAACGTGTGCAGAACTCGGAGGTGTCGTACGTTCGGTATTTGGATCGGTCGGATCGGGAAGACGTACGACTACTTCCTCTATGTTGTGTCAACGCTTCCATTGCCGGTCTATGAGGGTACGTAGACATCACTCTCCCCTCTCGTTGCTATGCATCACCATGATCTTGCGTGTGCGTAGGAAATATTTTTTGAAATTACTATGTTCCCCAAGAGTGGCATCCGAGCCTAGGTTTTATGCGTTGATGTTGTGCACGAGTAGAACACAATTGAGTTGTGGGTGATATAAGTCATACTGCTGACCAGCATGTCATACTTTGGTTCGGCGGTATTGTTGGATGAAGCGGCCCGGACCGACATTACGCATACGCTTACGCGAGACTGGTTCTACCGACATGCTTTGCACACAGGTGGCTGGCGGGTGTCAGTTTCTCCAACTTTAGTTGAACCAAGTGTGGCTACACCCGGTCCTTGCGAAGGTTAAAACAGCAACAACTTGACAAACTATCGTTGTGGTTTTGATGCGTAGGTAAGAACGGTTCTTGCTAAGCCCGTAGCAGCCACGTAAAACTTGCAACAACAAAGTAGAGGACGTCTAACTTGTTTTTGCAGGGCATGTTGTGATGTGATATGGTCAAGACATGATGCTAAATTTTATTGTATGAGATGATCATGTTTTGTAACCGAGTTATCGGCAACTGGCAGGAGCCATATGGTTGTCGCTTTATTGTATGCAATGCAATTGCGCTGTAATGCTTTACTTTATCACTAAGCGGTAGCGATAGTCGTGGAATCATAAGATTGGTGAGACGACAACGATTCTACGATGGTGATCAAGGTGTCACGCCGGTGACGATGGTGATCATGAAGGTGCTTCGGAGATGGAGATCACAAGCACAAGATGATGATGGCCATATCATATCACTTATATTGATTGCATGTGATGTTTATCTTTTATGCATCTTATCTTGCTTTGATTGACGGTAGCATTATAAGATGATCCCTCACTAAATTATCAAAGTATAAGTGTTCTCCCTGAGTATGCACCGTTGCGAAAGTTCTTCGTGCTGAGACACCACGTGATGATCGGGTGTGATAGGCTCTACGTTCAAATACAACGGGTGAAAAACAGTTGCACACGCGGAATACTCAGGTTTAACTTGACGAGCCTAGCATATAACAGATATGGCCTCGGAACACGGAGACCGAAAGGTCAAGCGTGAATCATATAGTAGATATGATCAACATATTGATGTTCACCATTGATACTACTCCATATCACGTGATGATCGGACATGGTTTAGTTGATTTGGATCACGTGATCACTTAGAGGATTAGAGGGATATCTTTCTAAGTGGGATTTCTTAAGTAATATGATTAATTGAACTTAAATTTATCATGAACTTAGTACCTGATAGTATCTTCCTTGTCTATGTTTGATTGTAGATAGATGGCTCGTGCTGTTGTTCCGTTGAATTTTAATGTGTTCCTTGAGAAAGCAAAGTTGAAAGATGATGGTAGCAATTACACGGACTGGGTCCGTAACTTGAGGATTATCCTCATTGCTGCACAGAAGAATTACATCCTGGAAGCACCGCTAAGTGCCAAGCCTACTGCAGGAGCAACACCAGATGTTATGAACATCTGGCAGAGCAAAGCTGATGACTACTCGATAGTTCAGTGTGCCATGCTTTACGGCTTAGAACCGGGTCTTCAACGATGTTTTGAAACATCATAGAGCATATGAGATGTTCCAGGAGTTGAAGTTAATATTTCAAGCAAATGCCCGGATTGAGAGATATGAAGTCTCCAATAAGTTCTATAGCTGCAAGATGGAGGAGAATAGTTCTGTCAGTGAACATATACTCAAAATGTCTGGGTATCATAATCACTTGACTCAACTGGGGGTTAATCTTCTAGTTGATAGTGTCATTGACAGAGTTCTTCAATCACTGCCACCAAGCTACAAAAGCTTCATGATGAACTATAATATGCAAGGGATGAATAAAACTATTCCTGAGCTCTTCGCGATGCTAAAAGCCACGGAGGTAGAAATCAAGAAGGAGCATCAAGTGTTGATGGTCAATAAGACCACCAGTTTCAAGAAAAAGGGCAAAGGGAAGAAGAAAGGTAACTTCAAGAAGAACAACAAACAAGTTGCTGCGCAGGAGAAGAAACCCAAGTCTGGACGTAAGCCTAAGACTGAGTGCTTCTACTGCAAGCAGACTGGTCACTGGAAGCGGAACTGCCCCAAGTATTTGGCGGATAAGAAGGATGGCATAGTGAACAAAGGTATATGTGATATACATGTTATTGATGTGTACCTTACTAATGCTCGCAGTAGCACCTGGGTATTTGATACTAGTTCTATTGCTAACATTTGCAACTCGAAACAGGGGCTATGGATTAAGCGAAGATTGGCTAAGGACGAGGTGACGATGCGCGTGGGAAATGGTTCCAAAGTTGATGTGATCGCGGTCAGCACGCTACCTCTACATCTACCTTCGAGATTAGTATTATACCTAAATAATTGTTATGTGGTGCAAGTGCTGAGCATGAACATTATATCTGGATCTTGTTTGATGCGAGACGGTTATTCATTTAAATCAGAGAATAATGGTTGTTCTATTTATATGAGTAATATCTTTTATGGTCATGCACCCTTGAAGAGTGGTCTATCTTTGATGAATCTCGGTAGTAGTGATACACATATTCATAATGTTAAAATCAAAAGATGCAGAGTTGATAATGATAGTGCAGCTTATTTGTGGCACTGCCATTTAGGTCATATCGGTGTAAAGCGCATGAAGAAACTCCATACTGATGAACTTTTGGATCCACTTGATTATGAATCACTTGGTACTTGCGATCCGTGCCTCATGGGTAAGATGACTAAAACGCCGTTCTCCGGTACTATGGAGAGAGCTACGGATTTGTTGGAAATCATACATACAGATGTAAATGGTCTAATGAATGTTGAGGCTCGTGGCGGATATCGTTATTTTCTCACCTTCACAGATGATTTAAGCAGATATGGGTATATCTACTTAATGAAACATAGGTCTGAAACATTTGAAAAGTTCAAAGAATTTTAGAGTGAAGTTGGAAATCATCATAACAAGAAAATAAAGTTTCTATGATCTGATCATGGAGGAGAATATTTGAGTTGCGAGTTTGGTCTACATTTGAAACAATGCGGAATAGTTTCGCAACTCACGCCATCTAGAACACCACGGCGTAATGGTGTGTCCGAACGTCGTAATCGTACTTTATTAGATATGGTGCGATCTACAATGTCTCTTACTGATTTACCGTTATCATTTTGGGGTTATGCTTTAGAGACGGCTGCATTCACGTTAAATAGGACACCATCGAAATCCGTTGAGATGACGCCTTATGTGTGGTTTGGCAAGAAACCGAAGTTGTCGTTTCTAAAAGTTTGGGGCTGCGATGCTTATGTGAAAAAGCTTCAACCTGATAAGCTCGAACCCAAATCGGAGAAATGTGTCTTCATAGGATACCCAAAGGAGACTGTTGGGTACACCTTCTATCACAGATCCAAAGGCAAGACTTTTGTTGCTAAATTCGGAAACTTTCTAGAGAAGGAGTTTCTCTCGAAAGAAGTGAGTGGGAGGAAAGTAGAACTTGACAAGGTAACTGTACCTACTCCCTTATTGGAAAGTAGTGCATCATAGAAAACTGTTTCAGTGACACCTACACCAATTAGAGAGGAAGCTAATGATGATGATCATGAAACTTTAGATCAAGATACTACTGAACCTCGTAGATCAACCAGAGTGAGATCCGCGCCAGAGTGGTACGGTAATCCTATTCTGGAAGTCATGCTACTAGATCATGATGAACCTACGAACTATGAAGAAGCGATGGTGAGCCCAGATTCCGCAAAGTGGCTTGAAGCCATGAAATCTGAGATGGGATCCATGTATGATAACAAAGTATGGACTTTGGTTGACTTGCCCGATGATCGGCAAGCAATTGAGAATAAATGGATCTTCAAGAAGAAGACTGACGCTGACGGTAATGTTACTGTCTACAAAGCTCGACTTGTTGCAAAAGGTTTTCGACAAGTTCAAGGGATTGACTACGATGAGACCTTCTCACCCATAGCGATGCTTAAGTCTGTCCGAATCATGTTAGCAATTGCCGCATTTTATGATTATGAAATTTGGCAAATGGAAGTCAAAACTGCATTCCTGAATGGATTTCTAGAAGAAGAGTTGTATATGATGCAACCAGAAGGTTTTGTCGATCCAAAGGGAGCTAACAAAGTGTGCAAGCTCCAGCGATCCATTTATGGACTGGTGCAAGCCTCTCGGAGTTGGAATAAACGCTTTGATAGTGTGATCAAAGCATTTGGTTTTATACAGACTTTTGGAGAAGCCTGTATTTACAAGAAAGTGAGTGGGATCTCTGTAGCATTTCTGATATTATATGTGGATGACATATTATTGATTGGAAATGATATAGAATTTCTGGATAGCATAAAGGGATACTTGAATAAGAGTTTTTCAATGAAAGACCCCGGTGAAGCTGCTTACATATTGGGCATTAAGATCTATAGAGATAGATCAAGACGCTTAATTGGACTTTCACAAAGCACATACCTTGACAAGGTTTTCAAGAAGTTCAAAATGGATCAAGCAAAGAAAAGGTTCTTGCCTGTGTTACAAGGTGTGAAGTTGAGTAAGACTCAATGTCCGACCACCGCAGAAGATAGACAGAAAATGAAAGATGTTCCCTATGCTTCAGCCATAGGCTCTATCATGTATGCAAAGCTGTGTACCAGACCTGATGTGTGCCTTGCTATAAGTCTAGCAGGGAGGTACCAAAGTAATCCAGGAGTGGATCACTGGACAGCGATCAAGAACATCCTGAAATACCTGAAAAGGACTAAGGATATGTTTCTCGTATATGGAGGTGACAAAGAGCTCATCGTAAATGGTTACGTTGATGCAAGCTTTGACACTGATCCGGACGATTCTAAATCACAAACCGGATACGTGTTTTTACTGAACGGTGGAGCTGTCAGTTGGTCCAGTTCTAAACAAAGCGTCGTGGCAGGATCTACACGTGAAGCGGAGTACATAGTGTTGGGGAACGTAGTAATTTCAAAAATTTCCTACGCACACGCAAGATCATGGTGATGCATAGCAATGAGAGGGGAGAGTGTTGTTCACGTACCCTCGTAGACCGAAAGCGGAAGCGTTAGCACAACGCGGTTAATGTAGTCGTACGTCTTCACGGCCCGACCGATCAAGCACCGAAACTACGGCACCTCCGAGTTCTAGCACACGTTCAGCTCGATGACGATCCCCGGACTCCGATCCAGCAGAATGTCAGGGAAGATTTTTGTCAGCACGACGGTGTGGTGACGATCTTGATATTCTACTGTCGCAGGGCTTCGCCTAAGCACCACTACAATATTATCGAGGACTATGGTGGAGGGGAACATCGCACACGGCTAAAAGATCAATGATCAATTGTTGTGTCTATGGGGTGCCCCCCTGCCCCCGTATATAAAGGAGCAAGGGAGGGAGGCGGCCGTCCTAGGAGGAGGGCGCGCCAAGGGGGGAGTCCTACTCCCACCGGGAGTAGGACTCCTCCTTCCCTTGTTGGAGTAGGAGAGAAGGAAAGAGGGGGAGAGGAACAAGGAAAAGTGGGCTGCACCCCTTGTCCAATTCGGACCAGAGGGGGGGGCACGCGCCTCCTTCTTGTTGGCCTCTCTCCTCTATTCCCGTATGGCCCAATAAGGCCCATATACTCCCCGGCGAATTCCCGTAACTCTCTGGTACTCCGAAAAATACCCGAATCACTCAGAACCTTTCCGATGTCCGAATATAGTCGTCCAATATATCGATCTTTACGCCTCGACCATTTTGAGACTCCTCGTCATGTCCACGATCTCATCCGGGACTCCGAACTCCTTTGGTACATAAAAACTCATAAACTCATAATATAACTGTCATCGAAACCTTAAGCGTGCTGTAACACCCCGGATGTAACTTACCCAATTTGTACTCCAACTCTTGCCGTTTCCGGCGTTAAGTTATTTTATTTTCTCGGGTTCGGGTCTTTGTCTCCGTGTGTTGTTATCGTTATCATGCATCTCATATCATGTCATCATGTGCATTGCATTTGCATACGTGTTCATCTCATGCATTCGAGCATTTTCCCCATGGCCCGTTTTGCATTCCGGCGCTTCGTTCTCCTCCGGTGGTCATTTCTACCTTTCTTTCGTGTGTGGGGATTAAACATTTCCGGATTGGACCGAGACTTCCCAAGCGGCCTTGGTTTACTTCCAGTAGACCGCATGTCAAGTTTCGTACCATTTGGACTTCGTTTGACACTCCAACGGTTAACCGAGGGACCGAAAAGGCCTTGTGTGTGTTGCAGCCCAACACCCCCCATTTTGGCCCAAAACCCAACTAAACCTGCTCCATCATCTAGAGCGTTCAATCATGATCGCGTGGCCGAAAACCGCTCCTCATTTGGACTCTCCTAGCTCCTCCTATGCCTATTTATAGACCCCCCTTCCCAAATCCGGATCCCCTCGTCCGAAACCCTAAAAATCTCCCTCGCGCCGGCCGGACACACCGCCGCCAGCCACTCCATGCCTGCCACGTGGCGCCGCCGCGCTGCTCCCGCCGCCAGCCCGAAGAGCCCGCATCAGGCCCTCCCGGCCTGCGCGCCTCGCCGCCTGCCTCCTCCCTCC
>NC_057800.1:729255936-729291209 GCF_018294505.1 Triticum aestivum | reverse complement strand
GCGACCCCGCCGCCTCCACCGAGGCCTGCCGCCGCCGCCTCCCCGCCGTCACGACGGCTCCGGCGATCGGCCTCGCCCCGCCGCCTACCCGCCCTCATGCCGGCTCCGGCGAGCTCTCTCCCCGCCGGTGAACAGTGCTCGATGGACCTCGGTTTCTGCGTGCCCCGATCCGATCTAGATCTATCTCCTCGGGTTGACTTTTCCCTCAGAAACCCTAACTATTTTGCCATCTTGGACCTGCCGTAACTTTGCATCCGTAGCTCCGATTCATGCATATAGCATATAAAAATGTTCATCTCAGAGAGTACATCATTTCATTCCATTGCATCATTTTCATTTGAGTTCATCTTGATGCCCAAAATGCTGTTACAAGGAGGCTACTTGAGTTAATTGTCAGATCTGCTACTCCATTTAGACTTTTGTCATTTTTGCCATGATTATTGTGTGCATGATATGCCCTGATGCTCTACATATGTTTTGTTAAGGGTTTTGCCATCTCTCCAGAGGTGCAATCCATGTATTTTTGTAATGTGTGTGGTGACTAGTGCAAGCTTGCAAAGTGAGGCACTTGGTAATTCTGTTTTCAGGGACTTAGCAATTCCACTAAGTCCTTGAGCTGTTTATCTCATGTTGCCATATGTTCATGTTGTTTCCTAGTGATCCGTGCCTCTTTTGAGGATGATCAGTAAGGATGTTTTACTAATATTGTAGTGCTCTATCCATCCATGTCTTTGTTTGCAATTACGGAGCACCCTAGCTTGAGTCAATCGAGCTCTACTTTTGCTACTTTGTGAATCTGGGAAGATTGTCAACTTGTTTGCAATTTTGCCGATGATGTTGTAGTTGATCCGTGCATGCTATGCTTTTGTTCTTTCCATGTCTACCTTTAATTTTGTGTATTATTGATAGATGTATGCTTAGCTTTTCATGACTTGCTCCGTAGTGAGTGCATCGAGCTCGTAAACATGCCTACTTGAGTTATGTTTCAGCATGTGCCTGTTTTTCACCAAGTCTGAAAACTGATTATGTTTTTGCTATGTTCACATGCTTGCAATTGTGTCTTCTGATCCCTTTTGGCTCAAGGTCACTAAGGGACTTTTGTTAAGATCTTTGAGTATCTTCATGCCATGCTTTACTTTGCCATGTTCAGGTCATGTAGCATGTAGTTTTGTTGCTCCGAAGAGTGCTACCTGATCTGAAATTTCAGACAAGTGTTAATTTCACTAAGTCTGAGATCTGTTTACCATATGCATTTTTGCCATGCTTGTTTGAACCTGTTAATGGATGAATTGGCCATAGCTCAGTGCTAGACTTTTGTTAAGTATCTTGAATGCATCCCTGCCATGTATTTTGATGCCATGTTTGAGTGCTGGAGCACGTTCATCTCATTGCATTTAGATGTCTACTTGCTGTAAATCGCAGACCGGTGTCATATTTGAATCGCTTGCCATTTCCAAACCGTAACCCCGATTTCGGCATTCTTTATATCGTTTTCAAGTGATTTCATCTCATCTTTCCAGTGGCACACTTGGTTTTCTCAGTTGAGGCCAGGTCCATGCATTTCCTGTCACATCTTGCATATGCATCCCGCATCGCATCCCGCATAGCATACCATGTTTGCATCATATTGTTTGATCCTTGCTCGTGGTTGACTGTGTCCTTGTTGATTGTTTGTCTTGTTTGGGTAGAGCCAGGAGACGGGTTTGCTAATGAGGAGCCTGTTGAGTTTGCTTTCGAGGATCCAGTCAACTCTGACAACTTTGCAGGCAAGATGATCATACCCTGGAAATCACTACTATCTTTGCTATGCTAGTTTGCTCGCTCTTTTGCTATGCCAATGCTACGATGCCTACCATTTGCTTTCAAGCCTCCCAAATTGCCATATCAAACCTCTAACCTACCATGTCCTAGCAAACAGTTGATTGGCTATGTTACCGCTTTGCTCAGCCCCTCTTATAGCGTTGCTAGTTGCAGGTGAAGATTGGAGACCGTTCCTTGTTGGAACATTTATTTACTTGTTGGGATACCATTATATTGCCATGTTATCTTAATGCATCTATATACTTGGTAAAGGGTGGAAGGCTCGGCCTCTCGCTTAGTGTTTTGTTCCACTCTTGCCGCCCTAGTTTCCGTCATATCGATGTTATTTTCCCGGATTTTGCGTTCCTTACGCGGTTGGGTTATAATGGGAACCCCTTGATAGATTCGCCTTGATTAAAGCTTTTCCAGCAATGCCCAATCTTGGTTTTACCATTTGCCACCTAGCCTTTTCCCTTGGGTTTCGTGGACTCAAGGGTCATCTTATTTTAAACCCCCCCCCCCCGGGCCAGTGCTCCTCTAAGTGTTGGCCTGAACTGAGCTGCCTGCGGGGCCACCTCGGGGCAACTTGAGAGTTTGTTTTACTCGTAGCTAGTCTCATCTGAGTGTGCTCTGAGAACGAGATATGTGCAGCTCCTATCGGGATTTGTCGGCACATTCGGGCGGTGTTGCTGGTCTTGTTTTAACTTGTCGAAGTGTCTTGAAGAACCGAGGTACCAAGTCTGATCGGAACTCTCGGGAGGAGGTCTATTCCTTCGTTGACCGTGAGAGCTTGTCATGGGCTAAGTTGGGACTCCCCTGCAGGGATTTGAACTTTCGAAAGCCGTGCCCGCGGTTATGGGCAGATGGGAATTTGTTAATGTCTGGTTGTAGATAACTTGAACCTTAACTTAATTAAAATGAATCAACTGAGTGTGTTACCGTGATGGCCTCTTCTCGGCGGAGTCCGGGAAGTGGACACGGTGTTGGAGTAATCTTTGCGCAGGTTGTCCTCTAGTGTCTCGCTCGCGCTTTGCCTCCTCTTCTCGCTCTCTTTTGCGAATAAGTTAGCCACCATATATGCTAGTCGCTTGCTGCAGCTCCACTTATATATTTACCTTGCCTTGCCTATAAGCTTAAATAGTCTTGATCGCGAGGGTGCGAGATTGCTGAGTCCCTGTGGCTCACAGATTACTATTACACCAGATGCAGGTCCAGATGATTCTGCTCCAGGTGACGCGCTCGAGCTCAAGTGGGAGTTCGACGAGGACTCTCAACGTTACTATGTTTTTTTCCTGATGATCAATAGTCGTTCCCTGTTGGGGTGATCGGGACCGTGTCGCATGTTGGGTTATCTTTTATTTTGGCGCCGTAGTCGGGCCATGAGTGTTTGGATGATGTAATGTTATTTATGTACTTGATTGACGTGGCGAGTGTAAGCCAACTATGTTATCCCTTTTATTATCTATATTACATGGGATGTTGTGATGATTGCCTGACTTGTGACATATGCCTTCAATGCGATTATGTCTCTAAGTCGTGCCTCGACACGTGGGAGCTATAGTCGCATCGAGTGTGTTACACGTGCGGACCCTACGGGATCGAGAACAATGTAGACATGACCGAGACATGTCTCCGGTCAATAACCAATAGCGGAACCTGGATGCTCATATTGGCTCCCACATATTCTACGAAGATCTTTATCGGTCAGACCTCATGACAACATACGTTGTTCCCTTTGTCATTGGTATGTTACTTGCATGAGATTCGATCGTCGGTATCTCAATACCTAGTTCAATCTCGTTACCGGCAAGTCTCTTTACTCATTCCGTAATACATCATCCTGCAACTAACTCATTAGTTGTAATGCTTGCAAGGCTTAAGTGATGTGCATTACCGAGAGGGCCCAGAGATACCTCTCCGACAATCGGAGTGACAAATCCTAATCTCGAAATACGCCAACCCAATAAGTACATTCGGAGACACCTGTAGAGCACCTTTATAATCACCCAGTTACGTTGTGACGTTTGGTAGCACACAAAGTGTTTCTCCGGTAAACAGGAGTTGCATAATCTCATAGTCATAGGAACATGTATAAGTCATGAAGAAAGCAATAGCAACAAACTAAACAATCAAGTGCTATGCTAACAGAATGGGTCAAGTCAATCACATCATTCTCCTAATGATGTGATCCCGTTAATCAAATGACAACTCATGTCTATGGTTAGGAAACATAACCATCTTTGATTAATGAGCTAGTCAAGTAAAGGCATACTAGTGACACTCTGTTTGTCTATGTATTCACACATGTATTATGTTTCCGGTTAATACAATTCTAGCATGAATAATAAACATTTATCATGATATAAGGAAATAAATAATAACTTTATTATTGCCTCTAGGGCATATTTCCTTCAGTCGCCCACTTGCACTAGAGTCAATAATCTAGTTCACATCGCCATGTGATTTAATACCAATAGTTCACATCACCATGTGATTAGCACCCATAGTTCACATCGACATGTGACCAACACCCAAAGGGTTTACTAGAGTCAATAATCTAGTTCACATCGCTATGTGATTAACACCAAAAGAGTACTAAGGTGTGATCATGTTTTGCTTGTGAGAGAAGTTTAGTCAACGGGTCTGCCACATTCAGATCCGTAAGTATTTTGCAAATTTCTATGTCAACAATGCTCTGCACGGAGCTACTCTAGCTAATTGCTCCCACTTTCAATATGTATCCAGATTGAGATTTAGAGTCATCTGGATCAGTGTCAAAATTTGCATCGATGTAACCCTTTACGACGAACCTTTTGTCACCTCCATAATCGAGAAACATATCCTTATTCCACTAAAGATATTTTTGACCGCTGTCTAGTGATCTAGTCCTAGATCACTATTGTACTCCCTTGCCAAACTCAGGGCAGGGTATATAATAGGTCTGGTACACAGCATGGCATACTTTATAGAACCTATGGCTGAGGCATAGGGAATGACTTTCATTTTCTCTCTATCTTCTGCCGGGGTCGGGTTTTGAGTCTTACTCAACTTCACACCTTGTAACACAGGCAAGAACTCCTTCTTTGACTGTTCCATTTTGAACTATTTCAAAATCTTGTCAAGGTACGTACTCATTGAAAAACTTATCAAGTGTCTTGATCTATCTCTATAGATCTTGATGCTCAATATGTAAGCAGCTTCACCGAGGTCTTTCTTTGAAAAACTCCTTTCAAACATTCCTTTATGCTTTGCAGAATAATTCTACATTATCTCCGATCAACAATATGTCATTCACATATACTTATCAGAAATGTTGTAGTGCTCCCACTCACTTTCTTGTAAATACAGGCTTCACCGCAAGTCTGTATAAAACTATATGCTTTGATCAACTTATCAAAGCGTATATTCCAACTCCGAGATGCTTGCACCAGTCCATAGATGGATCGCTGGAGCTTGCATATTTTGTTAGTACCTTTAGGATTGACAAAATCTTCTGGTTGCATCATATACAACTCTTCTTTAATAAATCCATTAAGGAATGCCGTTTTGTTTATCCATTTGCCAGATTTCATAAAATGCGGCAATTGCTAACATGATTCGGACAGACTTAAGCATAGATACGAGTGAGAAACTCTCATCGTAGTCAACACCTTGAACTTGTCGAAAACCTTTTTGCGACAATTCTAGCTTTGTAGATAGTAACACTAATATCAGCGTCCGTCTTCCTCTTGAAGATCCATTTAATCTCAATGGCTCGTCGATCATTGGGCAAGTCAATCAAAGTCCATACTTTGTTCTCATACATGGATCTCATCTCAGATTTCATGGCCTCAAGCCATTTCGCGGAATCTGGGCTCATCATCGCTTCCTCGTAGTTCGTAGGCTCGTCATAGTCAAGTAACATGACCTCCAGAACAGGATTACCGTACCACTCTAGTGCGGATCTCACTCTGGTTTACCTACGAGGTTCGGTAGCAACTTTATCTGAAGTTACATGATCATCATCATTAGCTTCCTCACCAATTGGTGTAGTAGTCACAGGAACAGATTTTTGTGATGAACTACTTTCCAATAAGGGAGCAGGTACAGTTACCTCATCAAGTTCTACTTTCCTCCCACTCACTTCTTTCGAGAGAAACTCCTTCTCTAGAAAGGATCCATTCTCAGCAACGAATATCTTGCCTTCGGATCTGTGATAGAAGGTGTACCCAATATTTTCTTTTGGGTATCCTATGAAGACGCACTTCTCCGGTTTGGGTTTGAGCTTATCAGGTTGAAACTTTTTCACATAAGCATTGCAACCTCAAACTTTAAGAAACGACAGCTTAGGTTTCTTGCCAAACCATAGTTCATATGGTGTCGTCTCAACGGATTTAGATGGTGCCCTATTTAACGTGAATGTAGCTGTCTCTAATGCATAACCCCAAAACGATAGCGGTAAATCGTAAGAGACGTCATAGATCACACCATATATAATAAAGTTCGGTTACGACGTTCAGACACACCATTACACTGTGGTGTTCCAGGTGGCGTGAGTAGTGAAACTATTTCACAATGTTTTAACTGAAGGCCAAACTCGTAACTCAAATATTTTCCTTCTGCGATCATATCGAAGAAACTTTTATTTTTGTTACGATGATTCTCCACTTCACTCTGAAATTGTTCAAACTTTTCAAATGTTTCATATTTGTGTTTCATCAAGTAGATATACTCATATTTGCTCAAATCATCTGTGAAGATCAGAAAATAATGATACTTGCCGCGAGCCTCAATATTCATCGGACCACACACATCAGTATGTATGATTTCCAATAAATCTGTTGCTTGCTCCATTGTTCCGGAGAACAGAGTCTTAGTCATCTTGCCCATGAGGCATGGTTCGCAAGCATCAATTGATTCATAATCAAGTGATTCCAAAAGCCCATCAGCATGGATTTTCTTCATGCGTTTTACACCAATATGACCTAAACGGCAGTGCCACAAATAAGTTGCACTATCATTATTAACTTTGCATCTTTTGGTTTCAATATTATGAATATGTGTATCACTATGATCAAGGTCCAACGAACCATTTTCATTGGGTGTGTAACCATATAAGGTTTTATTCATGTAAACAGAACAACAATTTATTCTCTTACTTAAATGAATAACCGTATTGCAATAAACATGATCAAATCATATTCATGCTCAACGCAAACACCAAATGACACTTATTTAGGTTCAACACTAATCCCGAAAGTATAGGGAGTGTGCGATGATGATCATATCAATCTTGGAACCACTTCCGACACACATCATCACTTCACCCTTAACTAGTCTCTGTTCATTCTGCAACTCCCGTTTTGAGTTACTACTCTTAGCAACTGAACCAGTATCAAATACCGAGGGGTTGCTATGAACACTAGTAAAATACACACCAATAATATGTATATCAAATATACCTTTGTTCACTTTGCCATCCTTCTTATCCGCCAAATACTTGGGGTAGTTCCGCTTCCAATGACCAGTCCCTTTGCAGTAGTAGCACTCAGTTTCAGGCTTCGGTCCAGACTTGGTTTTTTCACTTGAGCAGCAACTTGCTTGCCGTTCTTATTGAAGTTCCCCTTTCTTCCCTTTGTCCCTTTACTTGAAACTAGTGGTTTTGTTTACCATCAACACTTTGATGCTTTTCTTGATTTCTACCTTCGTCGATTTAAGCATCGCGAAGAGCTTAGGAATCGTTTCCGTTATCCCTTGCATATTATAGTTCATCAAGAAGTTCTACTAACTTGGTGATGGTGACTAGAGAATTCTGTCAATCACTATTTTATCTGGAAGATTAACTCCCACTTGATTCAAGCGATTGTAGTACCCAGACAATCTGAGCACATGCTCACTGCTTGAGCTATTCTCCTCCATCTTTTAGCTATTGAACTTGTTGGAGACTTCATATCTCCCAACTCGGGTATTTGCTTGAAATATTTACTTCTACTCCTGGAACATCTCATATGTTCCATGACGTTAAAAATGTCTTTGAAGTCCCCATTCTAAGCCGTTAAGCATGGTGCACTAAACTATCAAGTAGTCATCATATTGAGCTAGCCAAACATTCAGAACGTCTGCATCTGCTCCTGCAATAGGTCTGTCACCTAGCGGTGCATCAAGGACATAATTCTTCTGTGCAGCAATGAGGATAATCCTCAGATCATGGATCCAATCCGCATCATTGCTACTAACATTTTTCAACTTAGTTTCTCTAGGAACATATAAAAATTAAATGGGGAGCAACATCGCGAGCTATTGATCTACAACATAGATATGCTAATACTACCAGGACTAAGTTCATGATAAATTAAAGTTCAATTAATCATATTACTTAAGAACTCCCACTTAGATAGACATCCCTCTAATCATCTAAGTGATCACGTGATCCAAATCAACTAAACCATAACCGATCATCACGTGAAATGGAATAGCTTTCAATGGTGAACATCATTATGTTGATCATACCTACTATATGATTCACGCTCGACCTTTCAGTCTCAGTGTTCCGAGGCCATATCTGCATATGCTAGGCTCGTCAAGTTTAACCTGAGTATTCTGCATGTGCAAAACTGGCTTGCACCCGTTGTAGATGGACGTAGAGCTTATCACACCCGATCATCATGTGGTGTCTGGCACGACGAACTTTGGAAATGGTGCATACTCAGGGAGAACACTTTTATCTTGAAATTTAGTGAGAGATCATCTTACAATGCTACCGTCAAACAAAGCAAGATAAGATGCATAAAAGATAAACATCACATGCAATCAATATAAGTGATATGATATGGCCATCATCATCTTGTGCTTGTGATCTCCATCTCCGAAGCACCGTCATGATCACAATTGTCACCGGCGCGACACCTTGATCACCATCGTAGCATCGTCGTCGTCTCGCCAATATTATGCTTCCATGACTATCGCTACCGCTTAGTGATAAAGTAAAGCATTACAGCGCAATTGCATTGCATACAATAAAGCGACAACCATATGGCTCCTGCCAGTTGCCAATAACTCGGTTACAAAACATGGTCATCTCATACAATAAAATTTAGCATCATGTCTTGACCATATCACATCACAACATGCCCTACAAAAACAAGTTAGACGTCCTCTACTTTGTTGTTGCAAGTTTTACGTGGCTGCTAAGGGCTGAGCAAGAAACGTTCTTACCTACGCATCAAAACCACAACGATAGTTTGTCAAGTTGGTGCTGTTTTAACCTTCGCAAGGACCGGGCGTAGCCACACTCGGTTCAACTAAAGTTGGAGAAACTGACACCCGCTAGCCACCTGTGTGCAAAGCACGTCGGTAGAACTAGTCTCGCGTAAGCATACGGGTAATGTCGGTCCGGGCCGCTTCATCCAACAATACCGCCGAACCAAAGTGTGACATGCTGGTAAGCAGTATGACTTATATCGCCCACAACTCACTTGTGTTTTACTCGTGCACAACATCAACGCATAAAACCTAGGCTCAGATGCCACTGTTGGGGAACATAGTAATTTCAAAAATTTCCTACGCACACGCAATATCATGGTGATGCATAGCAACGAGAGGGGAGAGTGTTGTCCACGTACCCTCGTAGACCGAAAGCGGAAGCGTTAGCACAACACGGTTGATGTAGTCGTACTTCTTCATGGCCCAACCGATCAAGCACCGAAACTACGGCACCTCCGAGTTCTAGAACACGTTCAGCTCGATGACGATCCCCGGACTCCGATCCAGCAGAATGTCGGGGAAGAGTTCTGTCAGCATGACGGTGTGGTGACGATCTTGATGTTCTACTGTCGCAGGGCTTCGCCTAAGCACCACTACAATATTATCGAGGACTATGGTGGAGGGGGGCACCGCACACAGCTAAGATATCAATGATCAATTGTTGTGTCTATTGGGTGCCCCCCTGCCGCCGTATATAAAGGAGCAAGGGAGGGAGGCGGCCGGCCTAGGAGGAGGGCGCGCCAAGGGGGGAGTCCTACTCCCACCGGGAGTAGGACTCCTCCTTCCCTTGTTGGAGTAGGAGAGAAGGAGAGAGGGGGAGAGGAACAAGGAAAAGTGGGCTGCACCCCTTGTCCATTTCGGACCAGAGGGGGCGCGCGTGCCTCCTTCCTTTTGGCCTCTCTCCTCTATTCCCGTATGGCCCAATAAGGCCCATATACTCCCCGGCGAATTCCCGTAACTCTTCGGTACTCCGAAAAATACCCGAATCACACGGAACCTTTCCGATGTTCGAATATAGTTGTCCAATATATCTATCTTTACGTCTCGACCATTTCGAGACTCCTCGTCATGTCCCCGATCTCACCCGGGACTCCGAACTCCTTTGGTACATCAAAAATCATAAACTCATAATATAACTGTCATCAAAACCTTAAGCGTGCGGACCCTACGGGTTCGAGAACAATGTAGACATGACCGAGACACGTCTCTGGTCAATAACCAATAGCGGAACCTGGATGCTCATATTGGCTCCCACATATTCTACGAAGATCTTTATCGGTCAGACCGCATAACAACATACGTTGTTCCCTTTGTCATCGGTATGTTACTTGCCCGAGATTCGGTCGTCGGTATCTCAATACCTAGTTCAATCTCGTTACCGGCAAGTCTCTTTACTCGTTCCATAATACATCATCCTGCAACTAACTCATTAGTTGCAATGCTTACAAGGCTTAAGTGATGTGCATTACCAAGAGGGCCCAGAGATACCTCTCCGACAATCGGAGTGACAAATCCTAATCTCGAAATACGCCAACCCAACAAGTACCTTCGGAGACACCTGTAGAGCACCTTTATAATCACCCAGTTATGTTGTGATGTTTGGTAGCACACAAAGTGTTCCTCTGGTAAACGGGAGTTGCATAATCTCATAGTCATAGGAACATGTATAAGTCATGAAGAAAGCAATAGCAACAAACTAAACGATCAAGTGCTATGCTAACGAAATGGGTCAAGTCAATCACATCATTCTCCTAATGATGTGATCCCGTTAATCAAATGACAACTCATGTCTATGGTTAGGAAACATAACCATCTTTGATTAACGAGCTAGTCAAGTAGAGGCATACTAGTGACACTCTGTTTGTCTATGTATTCACACATGTATTATGTTTCCGGTTAATACATTTCTAGCATGAATAATAAACATTTATCATGATATAAGGAAATAAATAATAACTTTATTATTGCCTCTAGGGCATATTTCCTTCACATAGCTGCTTCGAAAGCAGCAAATGAAGGAGTCTGGATGAAGGAGTTCATATCGGATCTAGGTGTCTTACCTAGTGCATCGGGTCCAATGAATTTTTTTTGTGACAATACTGGTGCAATTGCCTTGGCGAAGGAATCCAGATTTCACAAGAGAACCTAACACATCAAGAGACGCTTCAATTCCATTCGGGATTTAGTCCAAGTGGGATACATAGAAATTTGCAAGATACATACGTATCTGAATGTTGCAGACCCCCTGACTAAGCCTCTTCCACGAGCAAAACATGATCAGCACCAAGGCTCCATGGGTGTTAGAATTATTACTGTGTAATCTAGATTATTGACTCTAGTGCAAGTGGGATACTGAAGGAAATATGCCCTAGAGGCAATAATAAAGTTATTATTTAATTCCTTATATCATGATAAATGTTTATTATTCATGCTAGAATTGTATTAACCGGAAACATAATACATGTGTGAATACATAGACAAAAACAGAGTGTCACTAGTATGCCTCTACTTGACTAGCTCGTTGATCAAAGATGGTTATGTTTCCTAACGATAGACATGAGTTGTCATTTGATTAACGGGATCACATCATTAGGAGAATGATGTGATTTACTTGACCCATTCCGTTAGCTTAGCACTTGATCATTTAGTTTGTTGATAATTCTTTCTTCATAACTTATACATGTTCCTATGACTATGAGATTATGCAACTCCCGTTTACCGGAGGAACACTTTATGTGCTACCAAACATCACAATGTAACTGGGCCTTTAAAAAGGTGCTCTACAGGTGTCTCCGAAGGTACTTGTTGGGTTGGCGTATTTCGAGATTAGGATTTGTCACTCCGATTGTCGAAGAGGTATCTCTGGGCCCTCTCGGTAATGCACATCACTCAAGCCTTGCAAGCATTGCAACTAATAAGTTAGTTGCGGGATGATGTATTACGGAACGAGTAAAGAGACTTGCCGGTAATGAGATTGAACTAGGTATTGAGATACCGACGATCGAATCTCGGGCAAGTAACATACCGAAGACAAAGGGAACAACGTATGTTATTATGCGGTCTGGCCAATAAAGATCTTCGTAGAATATGTAGGAGCCAATATGAGCATCCAGGTTCCGCTATTGGTTATTGACCGGAGATGTGTCTCGGTCATGTCTACATAGTTCTCAAACCCGTAGGATCCGCACGCTTAAAGTTTGGTGATGATCGTAATTAGGGTTTTTGTGTTTTGATGTATCGAAGGTTGTTCGGAGTCCCAAATGTGATCACGGACATGACGAGGAGTCTCGAAATGGTCGAGACATAAAGATTGATATATTGGAAGCCTATATTTGGATATCGGAAACGTTCCGGGTGAAATCAAGATTTTACCAGAGTACCGGGGGGTTACCGGAACCCCCCCCCCCCGGGGTTATTGGGCCTACATGGGCCATAAGGGAGAAGAGGAGGGCCGGCCAGGGCAGGCCGCGCGCCCCCTCCCCCCCCCTAGTCCGAATAGGACAAGGAAGGGGGGCAGCGCCCCCCTTTCCTCTTTCTCCCTTCCTCCTTCCTTTTCCAACAAGGCAAGAGGGGGGAATCCTACTCCTGGTTGGAGTAGGACTCCTCCAGGCGCACCCATAGGGCCTGCCGCACCTCTCCCTCCCCCTCCTTTATATACTGAGGCAAGGGGGCACCCCATGACACACAAGTTGGTTCTCGTGATCGTTTCTTAGCCGTGTGCGGTGCCCCCTTCCACCATATTCCACCTCGGTCATATCGTAGCGGTGCTTAGGCGAAGCCCTGCGTCGGTAGAACATCATCACCTTCATCACGCCGTCGTGCTGACGAAACTCTCCCTCAACGTTTTGCTGGATCGGAGCTCGAGGGACGTCATCGAGTTGAACGTGTGCAGAACTCGGAGGTGCCGTACGTTCGGTACTTGGATCGGTCGGATCGGGAAGACGTACGACTACTTCATCTACGTTTTGTCAACGCTTCCGTTGCCGGTCTACTAGGGTACGTAGACATCACTCTCCCCTCTCGTTGCTATGCATCACCATGATCTTGCGTGTGCGTAGGAATTTTTTTGAAATTACTACGTTCCCCAACAGAAATACGGGCCCCAGAATGACAATCTCGTCGACTAGATGAACTAGGACGTGCGTCATGATATTGAAGAAGGATGGTGGGAACACCAGCTCAAAACTGACAAGACATTGCGCCACATCACTCCTCAGCCTTGGTACGATTTCTGGATCGATCACCTTCTGAGAGATTGCATTGAGGAATGCACATAGCTTCACAATGGCTAATCAGACGTTTTCCGGTAGAAGCCCCCTCAATGCAACCGAAAGAAGTTGCGTCATAATCACGTGGCAGTCATGAGACTTTAGGTTCTGAAACTTTTTCTCTAGCATATTTATTATTCCCTTTATATTCGACGAGAAGCCAGTCGTGACCTTCATACTGAGCAGGCATTCAAAGAAGATTTCTTTCTCTTCTTTCATAAGAGCGAAGCTGGCAGGACCTTTATACTGCTTCGGAGGCATGCCTTCCTTTTTGTGCAAACGTTGCAGGTCCTCCCGTGCCTCACGTGTATCTTTCGTCTTCCCATACACGCCCAAGAAGCCTAGCAGGTTCACGCAAAGGTTCTTCGTCACGTGCATCACGTCGATTGAAGAGCGGACCTCTAGGTCTTTCCAGTACGGTAGGTCCCAAAATATAGATTTCTTCTTCCACATGGGTGCGTGTCCCTCAACGTCATTCGGAACAACTAGTCCGTCGGGACCCTTTCCAAAGATTACATGTAAATCATTGACCATAGCAAGTATGTGATCACCGGTACGCATGGCGGGCTTCTTCCGGTGATCTGCCTCGCCTTTGAAATGCTTGCCTTTCTTTCGACATTGATGGTTGGTCGGAAGAAATCGACAATGGCCCAGGTACACATTCTTCCTGCATTTGTCCAGGTATATACTTTCAGTGTCATCTAAACAGTGCGTGCATGCGTGGTATCCTTTGTTTGTCTATCCTGAAAGGTTACTGAGAGCGGGCCAATCGTTGATGGTCACGAACAGCAACGCCTTTAGGTTAAATTCCTCCTGTCTGTGCTCATCTCATGTACGTACACCGTTTCCATTCCACAGCTGTAAAAGTTCTTCAACTAATGGTCTTAGGTACACATCAATGTCGTTGCCGGGTTGTTTAATTAGGGCCTTGGATGAGAACTGGCATCATAATGAACTCTGCTTCATGCACATCCAAGGAGGAAGGTTATACATACATAGAGTCACGGGCCAGGTGCTGTGATTGCTACTCTGCTCCCCGAAAGGATTAATGCCATCCGCGCTTAAAGCAAACCATACGTTCCTTGGGTCCTTTGCAAACTCATCCCAGTACTTTCTCTCGATTTTTCTCCACTACGACCCTTCAGCGGGTGCTCTCAACTTCTCGTCTTTCTTACGGTCCTCACTGTGCCATCGCATCAACTTGGCATGCTCTTCGTTTCTGAACAGACGTTTCAACCGTGGTATTATAGGAGCATACCACATCACCTTCGCAGGAACCCTCTTCCTGGGGGGCTCCCCGTCAACATCACCAGGGTCATCTCGTCTAATCTTATACCGCAATGCACCGCATACCGGGCATGCGTTCAGATCCTTGTATGCACCGCAGTAGAGGATGCAGTCATTAGGGCATGCATGTATCTTCTCCACCTCCAATCCTAGAGGGCATACGACCTTCTTTGCTGCGTATGTACTATCGGGCAATTCGTTATCCTTTGGAAGCTTCTTCTTCAATATTTTCAGTAGCTTCTCAAATCCTTTGCCAGGCACAGCATTCTCTGCCTTCCACTGCAGCAATTCCAGTACGGTACCGAGCTTTGTGTTGCCATCTTCGCAATTGGGGTACAACCCTTTTTTGTGATCCTCTAACATGCGATCGAACTTCAGCTTCTCCTTTTGACTTTCGCATTGCGTCCTTGCATCGACAATGACCCGGCGGAGATCATCATCATCGGGCACATCGTCTGGTTCCTCTTGATCTTCAGCAGCTTCACCCGTTGCAGCATCATTGGACACATCGTCTGGTTCCTCTTGATCTTCATCAGCTCCCCCGTTGCAGCATCACCGTATTCAGGGGGCACATAGTTGTCATCGTACTCTTCTTCTTCGTCGTCTTCCATCATAACCCCTATTTCTCCGTGCCTCGTCCAAACATTATAGTGTGGCATGAAACCCTTGTAAAGCAGGTGAGAGTGAAGGATTTTCCGGTTAGAGTAAGACCTCGTATTCCCACATTCAGTGCATGGACAACACATAAAACCATTCTGCTTATTTGCCTCAGCCGCATCGAGAAACTCATGCACGCCCTTAATGTACTCGGAGGTGTGTCTGTCACCGTACATCCATTGCCAGTTCATCTGCGTGTATTATATATAATTAAGTGTCCAAATTAATAAAAGTTCATCATCACATTAAAACCAAAGTACATACATAGTTCTCATCTAACGACATATAGCTCTCTAGAGCATCTAATTAATTAAACCATACATTGAAACTACGTAAAACATTTCAATGCGAAAACAAATGCGATCATAATCGCAACCAAGGTAACAATTGATCCAACGGCATAATGATACCAAGCCTCGGTATGAATGGCATATTTTATAATCTTTTTAATCTTCAAGCGCATTGCATCCATCTTGATCTTGTGATCATCGACGACATCCGCAACATGCAACTCCAATATCATCTTCTCCTCCTCAATTTTTTTATTTTTTCCTTCAATAAATTGTTTTCTTCTTCAACTAAATTTAACCTCTCGACAATAGGGTCGGTTGGAATTTCCGATTCACATACATCCTACATAAATAAAATCTATGTCACGTTGGTCGGCATAATTTTCATAAACAATAAATGAACCAATAGTTATAAAGATAATATATATACCACATCCGAATCATAGACAGGACAAGGGCCGACAGGGGCGGATACCAAAACCATCGCACTATATAAGATGCAATAATAAAAGTAAGAAAATAATACAAGTATCTATGTAAACATACAAGTAAGAATATTTTTCCTTTTAGAAAGAAGATAATAACAAGAGGCTCACCACGGTGGTGCCGGCGATGAGCTCGGCGCGGGTGATCGACGGCGGTGAAGACGGGGACGGGGCGTGACGGACCGCTAAACCTAGACAAATATTGAGAAAAATGAACCTTGGAGGTCAAGCTTGGAGAGGAGAAAGCTTAAGTAGTGTGGCTCGGGCATTCCATCGAACACCTTGTGTGCATAGGAGGTGAGGTAGAGCACCACCAAGCCCTCTCCCTCTCGGCCAGAAAAAATAAAGCAGTGTGATCTGCTCTTACGCGAGGGGGTATATATAGGTTCTAGTTTCTTTTTTTGCTTCGCAGACTCTCGCATGCGGACGACGCCTGCATCCCTACCTGCGCGTAGCATATATTCCCCCGAGCAGAGATCTTGCTTGCGTTGGGCGAATACGATTGGACAGACTACCTTTTTTTTTTTGAGAGAGAGAGAATATTGGACAGACTAGCTGCTAGTAGTGTTCCTGTTGGTTGCAACGCACTGGATCCACGGATTAGCTAGTGTGTCAACAGTGGGGATGTAGCTCAAATGGTAGAGCGCCCGCTTTGCATGCGGGAGGCACGGGGTTCGATCCCCCGCATCTCCATCCAAGTTTCTATTTTTGTTGGTGTTAATTCCAGCAATTAGACTACCATTCAATTCATTTTACCCCTAAAAAAACCCTTTACGTGGTAACTTTTGCGGAGCTAGCCAATTCTATGAAAAAAAGAATAGGAGGCAACTTTACGTGGGAGGTAAAACGACTTGGAATTGGTCTGGTGTTTCCAACACAAATTCATTGTACAACCGAACATCCGTATTGAGGTCAACTGATTACCAATTCCGTTTCTAGGCTTCAATGGAAACATCAAAACCCAGCGTTAGTGAATTGTGTTGACGATTTGATCTTTCTCGGTGCCCTTTGTTTATAGTTGTTGGCTTCCTCCTTTAGTGGGGCTGCAAGTGCAAAACAACCATAAACCTCCAATGGATAGGATTTCTAGCTTCATTCAGATTCACACGGTATCATCTAAAAAAGTGGGCTGCAAATGCAAAATAACCTAAAACTTCCAAAGAGTTACATAACTTGCATCATTCTCGTGCTAGAAATGTAGTGGAGCGAACATTTGGCCAAATACGAATTCATTGATATAATTATTGTCCCGCCGCAATCAGTCTTGATAGTTAAAATTTACGGTCAAAGTTGAAGCACGTGGATAGAGGAAGCACTACATTGTGGAATGGAGGGAGTATAAAGGCTCATGTACCTAACGTAAATATGTTGTCGAATAAAATAACTATGTGAATGCAGGAATTATTTACTAGTATAAACTAAAATATGTAAATGAAATGTTGCAGGGAATGCGCAGCATGTTATGGAGGAAGTTGCAGGGAGTGTGCAACTTTACACAACTTTCTTTTATGGCAATTTAGTTGTAAAAACACGTGTTACTTGGTGTCACACTTGTCAATTGGATTATATATTTTGTGGGGAACGTGTTAGTGAGAGAGATGCAACGGAGAAAGAAGAGACGGGACCGCACAACGGCCGGTGTAGGGTAGGTCTACAGACAAGACGAAGACGCTGCGCGGCTCCTGGACCGTCAATGTCACCACCGGGCCACGACGGTCGACAACGATCTCCTTGCCGATCGTTCCCCACCGTCCAGCGCTCCTCGACACGAACACGTGGATCTGATTCTGAGCCAACAAAAATGACAAACGACAGCGCATACCCCACACATCCACCCAGATCGCCACGCAACGCGCGCACACACACACGGAAGCCACTCTCCCCCCATTATCCCCAGATCCAGCCGGCGCTCCCCTCCCCTCCCTCCACCTCCGGCCTCCGACCAAGCTGCCCGCGGCCAATCCCTAAGCCGCGATGAGCTGGTGGTGGGCGGGCGCGGTGGGCGCGGTCAAGAAGCGGCAGGACGAGCGGGCGGCGGCGGCCGAGCCCACCTTCCAGAGCGTGGCGCTCATCCTCGGCTCCACGGGGATCGTCGGCACCTCCCTCCTCGACATCCTCCCGCGGGACGACACCCCGGGCGGGCCCTGGAAGGTGTACGCCGTCTCCCGCCGCGCGCCGCCGGGCTGGTCCACCCCGCCGCCGTCCCCGGCCGTCACGCACCTCCAGCTCGACCTCGCCGACCCGGCCGCCGTCAGGGACGCCCTGACGCCGCTCACCGACGTCACCCACGTCTTCTACGCCGCGTGGTCCAGCCACGAGACCGAGGACCGCAACCGGGAGGTCAACGCCGGCATGCTCCGCAACGTGCTCTCCGTGGTTGTGCCCGGCTGCCCCGCGCTCGCCCACGTCTGCCTCCAGACCGGCCGCAAGCACTACGTCGGCCCGTTTGATGTCATCGGCAAGATCCCGGCCCCCGACCCGCCGTACACCGAGGACATGCCCCGGTTGGATCACCCCAACTTCTACTACGACCTGGAGGACGTCCTCTTCGACCACGTCTCCGGCCGCGACGGCGCCGTCACCTGGTCCGTGCACCGCCCCACCGTCATCTTCGGCTTCTCCCCCCGCAGCGCCATGAACGTGGTCGGCAGCCTGTGCGTATACGCCGCCATCTGCCGCAAGGAGGGCGCCACGCTGCGGTGGCCCGGCTGCAAGGTCGCCTGGGAGGGCTTCACCGACGCCTCCGACGCCGACCTTGTCGCTGAGCATGAGATCTGGGCGGCCGTCGACCCGTTTGCCAAGAACGAGGCTTTCAATTGCAGCAATGGGGATGTGTTCAAGTGGAAGCAACTCTGGCCGCTGCTGGCCGACCGCTTCGGGGTGGAGTGGGCAGGGTATGAGGGAGAGGACAGCCGGTTTGCGCTCGCGGATGCCATGGCTGGGAAGGAGGCGGTGTGGACGGAGATCATCCAGGAGAACGAGCTTGTCACCACGGAGCTCGAGGAGATCACCAGTTGGTGGTTTGTCGATGCCATGCTCAGTATCGACATTGAGCATTTGGACAACATGAACAAGAGCAAGGAGCATGGGTTCCTCGGCTTCCGTAACACCATCAACTCCTTCAATGCTTGGATCGATAAGATGAAGGCTTCCAAGGTTGTTCCTTGATGCTTTTATTGTCTTGTATCTATTGTTGGTTACAGCATGCTATCGCATCCCATGTTATTTCTCATTTATCAATTTATTTCTGAAATTAGTTACATCCCATCATTTGTGCCAAATGTTGTAATCTAGAATAAGCCAGAACCAAATAAAGCTCTCAAGTTGTGAATCGATTATCTGTGCTCGTCATGTCTTCATTGCAAATTGTGAGCGTTAAATCGTTATTTTCCATCCATCTGCTGTTCATTCTTGCAAGGCAGAAATTAGTAGCACTTGTGTTTGGTATTGTTGGCCTGTTGCTTTTGTCTTCAGAACTGAGATAGTTTCCTTCACTTAGAAGGAACAAAAGGCAACCATTTGTTTTCCCCATCTCTTTTGATTGATAGTGCAAATGGAGGCAAACATGATGACCGATAACAATGGCATCATGTCTTTTTCTGCCAATTATTTCAAGGAAGTTGATCTCGAGAAGCAACAAACATTGTGCTGATAGGACAATTTAAACGAACACTTTAGCTTTGATATGGTAGCAAGATAACAATGCATCATGATCATATCTACTAGTTGATTAAGGATTGAAAATGATACGTTTTGGGTCCTGGATCACAGGATCAGATCACTTGCACCGCACAGTAGGTGACGAGAATCTGAATAATGCTGTCTTTTGGGTTGTTGCTTTTTTTATCGCTGAATGTGTTCCTTGTGCGGTTTTCTTTGTGCTAGTGGACCGGATGACACGGAAACATGCAGTATATATTCAAAAATCAGTACTCTTGTATAAGATGACAAGATGTACACGCGAGTGCTCTGTTCTTGTACTAGCATTGTTAAATCTAGAAAAAGTATTGGATCTCTTTGTTTATTTATGCCCGGCCATGTGATTTACACCTCTGCTCTTTAGGAGACTGCTTGATAATGCCATGACCTTGATTGTGACCAGATCGTGGTTGTAATTCTCGCTGCCAAATGCTACTATGGGCTTCTTTTGCCATATGGTTGAAAACGAAATAAAAATGGTATATAGTCAGCAATCCGCAAAAACAAACCTTAGACAGTCTGCATTCACACATGCTATGCCTTCGTTCATAAATAATACGAGTCTCTTTGGTTTCCTCCAATCTCCTAAAAACTTACTTGTATTCTGTTTTTACATATGACAACTTATTGGCAGCCTATAGTGGATTTGGAAGAGCTGGGCAATTTATAATGATTACTAGGTCACACAGAACAAATGCAATTGTTAGATTCATGCACACTGTGTGGGGTTGTGCCATCACAAAAACTTCCCATGTCAATTTTTTTTTACCAAAACACCACCAACTAACTTGTCATGTTGATGGAGCACATTTTTTTTTACTCACAATTAAAAATATAAAAGGTTAACATCAAGATGAGGTATTGTCAAATGTTGCTCCAGGGAACAAAGACATTCAGAAATCAGTATTTTCTGAATCTAAAATCATTATTTTCCATCCATCTGTTGTTCATTCTTGTAAGGCAGAAGCATTACATGTGTTTGGTATTGCTGATCTGCTACTGTCGTCTGTAAAGTGTTATGCTTCAGTCTTCAAAACTGAGATAGTTTCCTTCAAAACGAGAAGAACAAAAGGTAACCATTTTGTTTTCCTCATCTCCATTGATTGGTAGTGCAAATTGGAGGCAAACGTAATAGCAGATAACAATGGAAACATGTCATTTTCAGCCAAATATTCTCAGGAAGTTAATGCCCAGAAGCAACAAACACTGCTATGATCCCCGGAAGCAACAAACGATTCCATGATCTCCAGAAGCAAAATATTCTGCCATGGCAGCACAATTTTGGATGATCAGTTTAACTTGCAATGTCCCATCTTCCTGTAGTTTAATTTTTTATTCCCGCAAGGGGGAAAGCATGGAGCAAATCTTCAATTCAGTTTCTGGTACAAGGAAAAACTTTTAACACATCCCAACATTGACATCATTTGACTTGGTCTTGGTTCATAGCGTTCTGGGACATTACCCCCTTCGTCCTGTAATATAAGAGCGTTTTTGACACTAGGGAGTAATTGATAACCTCCAGCCTCTGGCCCGCACGGTTGATGATTGTTGATGTTGGCATGTTTCACAATTAATCCGATTTGGATTTGTCTGTTCTGTCTGCAACAATAGCCCCTAAAATGGGAGACCTTAAATCCATTATAGGATCAACTCCTATAATCTTTTAGGGGTTGCAGGGTGCTCCATCGTCTGAATCTAAGTATTGACTCTATATATTTCTTTCTACCTATACATGCGGGAGCGGGTCCATGCGACAGCCAATGTAACTGTAGTGCTGTTACATCAGAGGATTTGTACCCCTGACAAATAGACCCTGCCTGTCATACCGGCCGTGACCGTCACGGAGCCTGTGCAAGCCCCGGGGTGACGAGCTCAGCCATGGGCACGAAAATCGGGTGGACGACAGAGCCATGGGTGAGTTGATACTGGCCGTGACCGTCACGGAGCCTGTGCAAGCCCCGGGGACGAGCTCAGCCATGGGCACGAAAATCGGGTGGACGATAGTCATGGGTGAGTTGCAGCACGGCCACGGGAGGGCAAAGAGGTCTGCAATTTAAAACGATCAGTGATAGCTAAGTTGAACACTCCAGTGCTCTGCCATTTTACCATCATTGTTAAATCTAAGAAAAGTACTCATGATTTTTTTGTGCCGGGCCATGTGATTTACACCCTCTGCACTTTTGGAGATGCTTGATTTTTCATCACCTGACCTGTGAGCACTCTATGAACACATCTATCATCGCAGGAGGTAGTTGTGGCTGTAATTAGTTGCAGCTGATTGCTACCACGGGCTTCTTTTGTCATATCGTTGAAAATGTAACAAAAACATTATGAATGTAGTGAGCAATCAGCAAAAACAAACGTTGACAGGTCTGGGCTCGCACATCCTATGGCTTGGTTCCTAAATAGTACGAGTCTCTTTGGCTTCCTCCATTATCTCAATGCTTCCTCTTGCATTCTGTTTTCTCATATGACAACTTCTTGGCTGCACAATGTAGTAGGGCAGAACACATATATAGTGATTTCAGAACAGCTGGGCGATTTGTAATGGTTATTAGATCATATAAAACAAATGTGGTTGTTAGATCATCACCAAAACTGCATGCTGTCAATAAGATTCTTTTTAATACCAAAGCACCACCAAGTAAACTGTCATGTTGATGGAGCTTTTTTTTCACAATAAAAATAAAATAAACAGTTAACATCAAGATGAGAAGTTGCCAAGTGTTTCTTCAGGGAACAAAATGTCATGAACCTGGACCGGCCCAGGACAGCTGAAACGAGAGCTGAGAACGGCTTGGCCCAGCCCAACTTGGTTGAGTCCAGTGAGAGAGGTTAAGGGAGATGGGACAGAGTGCGATGGCATCGATGACTTATCTGTAGCCTGAACTAACTTTCCCCTTCTACAGTTGCTCTTCCTCCCCCCAAGAACTGTACTGAATCCTGCCCTAAATTCGCTTGGTGTGACACCCGACAATTGGTCTCTCCAGGAACATATATGCAGTCCTTTAGGCTTCAGGTATACACAAAGTGTGGATTATTTTCGAGAGTGGCAAATATGGAGTTGGTTTCTCTTCTTCAATATATACTCCAAGTTGGGATCTAATCCCCCATTTTTATAATGACTCTAATCTTCTTAAACCCGACAATTAGTCTCTCCGGGGATCTAAATTTGAAGTTGTTGCATCGTAGTTCTCAGCTGTCACCTTTTGCCTGACATCAAACCTTGAACTCATAGGGGCCGTTGGAATCAGACCTTGAATTCTCAATTTCTGAAATTGGCACCTTGTACTAGTACACAACAAACCGTCGTTTGAATTTCCATATGTTTCTACACATGTTGCAATGTAGAATAAACTGGTTGAAAATAAACTAGTGCATTTGGCCATTATTTTCCATCCAATTGCCCGTTCATTCTTGTAAGGCACAAGTAGTACATGTGTTGTGTTTGGTATTGTTTATCTGTTGCTGTTATCTGTAAAGTGTCATGCTTCAGTCTTCTGAACTGAGGGGAGTTTCCTTCTCTGAATGAGATGAACGAAAGGCAACCATTTGTTTCCCCATCTTAATTATTGTTGTCCTGATATAACCTCTAGCCGAAAGCTGGCTCGTTGATTGATTTCCCAAAATGATTGATGGTTGGAATTATCACTAGTTGGTATTGAAAGCCGATTTGTGATTCTTGCTCTGCTTGGCCTGTTGCATCGGTCATCTATAAACAGAGTGCTCTGCCCAGCCCACGCCTTCCCTTGTCTAGTGCTCAGTCACAGCGACACCACGCGTTCCCCTCGTCCGCCGCATCGGCTATTGGCATGCGGGCTATCTGTCGTACGTCGCAGCTGGTGCTCCGACTACACCGTCGACCGACGCAGCAACTGCACCGGCGTCGATATCCACTGCTTCCGCCGTTTGGCACTGAGTCATGCTAGACCGCCACTTTGTCAACGTCTGCTTGGGCAACACAATGTGCTTTGGGCTGGCTTTTCCTCAACATTTTCCCTCAAGTCATGGCTCCGTGGATGCGGCACAGGATGGCCCTTAGAAACTCTGCCACTGCTAGCCTGTCAACCCGAGCGGTCTATCTTTTTGATAATTCGTTCTACTCTATATATATATAAGAAATTCCTTTTTGGATATAGTGTTGTGTCACGCAAGGGCGTGTGTTCATACCACTATTGGTTCATATGGCGTGGCAAGATTCGTTGTTGTTATTGCTAGGGAATAGAGATGATTTTTTTTTCTGTTTGTGAAAAGATATGATATGGAGTTTTTTTCTGTTTGTGAAAAGAGATGATATGAAGTTGAGTAAGGTGCATTTTCTCATGATATTATTCTCAGGAAAGGACCAACCACTATCGGCACGTCATTTTCCTTCTTACTGAATTATGTCGAGCCGCTTGGATGGGAGCCGTGTGTATCTCCGTCGCCTGATGGAGTAATGATGGTGGCAAAAACTTAATGGTGAGCCCAGCAAACCATCTTTTTAAAAAACTTGGTGAAACAGAAGACCGAGGAGAAGTGGAAAACGCTCTCATCACCCTCTTTGTGTTTTAGAGTTGCTTCATGTAGACTGTGCCTAGCAGATGCAAGAGGCCGTTAAGCATCATACTCTCCATTATCATGCAGTAGGCATCGACACATCACTTTGTGTTGTCGTACTTGTACATCACCAAGAAAACTTGGGGGAAAGCTCTGTAAAATTGCTCATGGCTCCCTCCTTACTGAATTATGTCGAGCTTCTTGGATCGCAGCAGTGCGTACCCACGTCCGCGGGATGGTGGCAAAAAGTTAATGGTGAGCCCAGCAGACCAACTTTTCTGGCACCCGGTGAAACAGAAGACCGAGGAGAAGTGGAAAGCCCTCAAATCACCCTCTGTGTGTTTTAGAGTCGCTTCATGTGGATTGTGCCTAGCAGACGCTAGAGACCACGTTCCTGCACTCTATTTTGCCTCAGTAATTTGAAGAAACAAAAATCCAGCAACAAGCACCATCATATGCCTTGCCTGGAGTTCCTAAATCGTAGGCGTCTCTTTGGTTTCTTCCATCATCTCAACACATACTTTGGCACTCTACTTTCTTTTTCAGTATGGCCACTTCATGGCACATCATATACTAGTACGACAGAAATGTGTAGGAGTAAAGATTTTGGAACCGTTGGTAAATTATAATAGCGAGGTCACACAAAACAAATGCAACTGCCACATTCATGCAATCCCTGTGTCAAATATTACAGAAACTGTTATTCATGCATTTCCTGTCCTCGTGTCTGTTTTTTGAACTCCGTGCCATGAGATATAGTTAGTATATTTTTCTCCGAAAGTGTTACTCTAATCTCAAGCACAAATGCACCTGTATGAACAGTAAATTCTAAAAAATGTTAAAAAATTCAGAATCTAATTTATTTTTTCTGGATGAAATCAACAAGTTTCTGACATCCTTCAAAAATTCGCCTTGAAAAGTCATCTGTAGAGGTGTGTGCGAAAAAAAATGAGTGCTTTAAAATGCATCTTTTCTTAGTCCCGCATTTTTGTTTGTACAGGCCTCCACAAATGTCTTTCCAATGTGAAATTTCGCAGGATGTTAGAGCTTTCGGTGATGTTCATAAACAAAAAATCAGATATTTTTAATGGCCTTGGTCTTGAAATGTTGTTTTTTAGTACTTAAGAGGGGAAAAAGTAGCGCATCATTCAAAGTAGATTTGTGCTATAAAGCATGATCCTATAGTACAAATCACATGATCCAACTATTTTTGATAAATCAAGTGAGCACCTCGCATTGTCCAATTAATGCGTCCCCTAGCGTTGTCGCCACGCCAGCAACTAGACCACAACTTTCCGTCGCCATTCTCCGGCTAGCCACCCGCCGCATGAGGTCCTCCGTGGTGACTGTGCAACCTGTGCAGCAAAGCTGCATCGGAGGTGGGCACCGCGTCGTCGACGAAAGAAGCCAGGTCTGCAGTGGAGTAACCCACAGCGAGGGCCGTAGAGACAGAAGTAGTACTCGTGTTTGGTATTGCTCAGCTGTTGCCGTTGTCTGTAAAGTTCTATTCTTGAGAACTGAGAAAATTTTCTTCTGTCAGAAGGAACGAAAGGCAACCATTGGTCCTCAACTCAGTGGAAATGGAGGCAAACGTGATACATAATAACAACGGCAACATGTCACTTTCTACCAAATATTTCCAGGAAGTTGATCTCCACAAGCAACAAATGCTGCTTTATTTTCGGAAAGACTGAAAGCCATATATTAGATAAAATCAGCCCTTACAAGAACTTCTTAAAAAAAGCAACCAATGAGCTTTTCTTTGCAGGGTGAAACCCAGGAGCTTGAAGATGCAGCGGCTGGGAACCGGAGGAAAAGAACATGGCGTGGCATCATCCCCTCCGTAGGATGCCGCCAAGCACCTAGGCAAATACTGTACTTAAAAATACGAATGTACTTAAAAACCATGGAGAAACATCTTCCTTTCAGCAAGACTGTACTTAAAAATACGAACGTCGCGTCATTTGACTTGTGTTCACAGCCTTCTGGGCGGTTAATTGCAATGTTTGACAATTATATCACTGGTTGCTTATTGAAATCCGATTGGGGGTCATTTACATGCTCTGCTTGGCCAGTTGCATCTGCCGTCTATGAACAGAGTGCTCTGCCCAGATGCGGCCCTGTGGAGGGCTCAGCCACAGCAACACGTACAAGCTATAGATGGCGCTATAGATGGCAGATTGGTCGTCGCTTCTGCCCGTTGTCTGTCACAATCGGCGCTCCAACACCGTCAACCCTCGCTTGAGCCGCATGCCATCTCCTCTGCTTCCACCTTCACCATCTCCACGAGAACTGCATATACTACTGAGTTGCTGGCCACTGTTGCTAGAAAAAAGGGAAGCAATCAGCAGCGTCACATACCGAGCCTTGAATTCCTAAATTCTAGGCGTCTCTTTGGTTTCCTCCATTGTCTCAAGTTCTCAACACTTACTTTGGCAATCTGTTTTCTTTCATATGCCTCTTGGCACATCATATACTATTAAAATAGAGGATTTTGGAACAGTTGGGCAATTTATAGTACTTAGGTCACACAGAAAAAATGTGATTGTCTCATGCAGTCCGTGCCAATTTGACAAAAACTGCAATTCATGCATTCCCCGTCCCTAGTAGATCTTTAAGAACAAAACCTCTATGCCACCAGATATAATTAACATTTTGTTTCGAGCAACCAGCAAGAGCACCGGCTACTAATATAGAAGGGAAGAGGTGAAAAACCAATATATACAGAGTGGCACACGTTTTGAAGGGGTCGTGACAAACCGTATAAATACAACTCAGCGTTAGCCAATGCCCATCGTGGGCAAGTGTCCGGCAAACGACCCTTCTCTCCGCTTGATGTCGTCAAAGGCCAACATCGCAACCTCATAGTGCGTCATGCGGTGGCCCGTAAAAAATATACATGTTCGTTTCCTTTCAAATTTCGAGATGGTATAGATGAACCTACCACTGGGCCGTCCGCGCCCTTTTTGACTCCTTGGTGATTAACTCATCCCACTAGTTGGAGAAATTGCCAGGGTCTGGCAGGAAACTCGTAACAGGAAAATCCTCGTGCGTCCAGGCGGAGACGTGGTTCCAGACTGCCACCAAGAAGGGATAGGCCTTGCACACGTGGGTCGCGGTTCCGGGGCCTAGAGACACAACTGGCATCTAGGATTGTGCGGCCATCCATCAACCGCCAACATATCTGCCTTTTCTCAAGAAAACAATCTTATTTATGCTACAAATATATCCAAAAATTAAATATAAATGGTTAACATCAATGTGAGGGATTTTCATATTTTACTTTTGGGAAAAAAATTAGAACCCTAGAATTTGTGTGCAATTTCTTGATGGCACCGACTTTTACAGAAAAAATAGAAGGAAGGTTTTGTTCCTCAAATGTTCTTCTTACTTTAGAAGAAAAAGGTAGTGCATCATTCAAAAGTAGAGTTGAGCTGTAAAGCATGATCTTATAGCACAAATCGTCTGGCCGGCTATTTTTGATCAATCAAGCAACACCTGTATGTGTCAACGTAACTAAACGAATGACTCGTGCATTTGCGAGATCAGAATAATTATGTGTTATTGCATTGATGTTTTTAGAAATCATCATGACCAAAACATTAGGATAAATTATAATTAATGCATCTGCTCAACGACTTCATCCACGTCTTCTACGCCGCGTGGTCCAGCCACGAGACCGAGGACCGGAACCGGCATGTCAGTGCCGGCATGCTCTACAACGTGCTCCCCGTCGCGGTGACCAGCTGCCCTGTGCTCGCTCACGTCTGCCTCCAGACCAGCCGCAAGCACTACGTTGGGTCGTTCGACGTCATCGGCAAGATCCCGGCCCCCGATCCACCCTACACCGTGGACATGCCCCGCCTCGACCATCCCCAACTTCTACTACGACAGTAGGACGTGTTCTTCGATCGACGAGGTCTTTTAAATCTTAGCCGTTAATATCTAATATTTACGGTCAGGATAATTTAGACTATGCGGATGAACGTGATGGCTTATTTGACTTCTATCTTAAGTATATAATAGATAATTCCTTTCTCATTTATCACTTTGTATGCTTGGGAAGATCACATGCTGTAATCTAGAATAAGCTGGTACAAAATAAATCGTTGTTTGGATTTCCATATGTTTCCATACATGTTAGTATAATCTAGAATATACCAGTAGTTAAGTAAACTAGCGCGTTCGGTGATTGTTTTCCATCCAGATGTTGTTCATTCTTGCAAGGCAGAGGTAGTACCTGTGTTGTGTTTGCTACTCCTTTGCCCATCTCTGTAAAGTGCTATTATGCTTCAGTCTTGAGAACTGAGGTAGTTTCCTTCACCGAGTGAGAAGGAACAAAAGGCAAGCGTTTGTTTTCCTCATCTCTATTGATTGGTAGTACAAGTTGGAGGCAAACATGATAGCAGATAACAATGGCAACATGTCATTTTCGGCCAATTATTTCTAGGGCTAGGAAGTTGATCTCCAGAAGCAACAAACAACTGCTATGGGTAGTACAATTTCAGATGATCCGTTTAACTTGAACGTCCCATCTTTGTGCAACTTTTTAATTTATCTTTTGCACGCATTTCCTGGAAGGGGAAACCATGGAAACATCTTCAATTCAGCTTTTCTCACAAGGAAAAATATCACTACTTAAAAATGAAAATGTGGCATCATTTGATTTGTCTTTGTTCACAACCTTCTGGGAGGTTTAATAATTTCTTGAAAGATCTAACCTCTAGTCGAAAGCTTAATCGATTTCACTAAATGGTTGATGATGTTGGCATCCATGTTTGACAACTATCAGTGGTCTGGGTATTGAAATCCGATTTGGGATCGTGTTCTTGCTCTGCTCGGCCAGTTGCAAATCATCTATAAATAAATCAGAGTACTCTGCCCACACGTTGCAGCGCTAGATGTGACTCTGTCCGCCGCGTCGGCGACTGCTGCCAGCAACGTCGACCGCTGCACGTACACGGGCATGCGGGCTGCCTGCCGCAGCAGCTGCTCCGCCACCGTCGACCCATGCAGTAATTGCACCAGCCTCGAACTCCTCTGCTTCCGCCTTTGGCATTGGGTCATGGTAGACGAGGATGAACTCACGGACGGCATCTGCCTCTTTGCTTGTGCTGCTTTGTTTGTGCTAACTATATGGACCAGATGATGCAGAAACATACTACTACCTCCGTCCCGGTGTATAAGTCATTCGCGTAGTTCTAGGTTGATAATTTAACTATCTAAATATGTATTATATGTGACAAAAAATATATATTTAGAAACTACATCCGTGTGGAAATCTAGTGGTATACTTTTCATGACATATAACACATATTTAACTCCTCAAATCGATGACCTAGAACTACGCGAATGACTTATACACCCGGACGGAGGGAGTAGTATATGTTCAAAAGTTAGTATTCTTGGTATGAAAGATGTACACGCTAGTGCTCTGTCATTATAGATTGTACTGGCGTTTTAAATCTTAACAAGTTTCTTTAATTGTTTATTCCCGGCCATGTAATTTACGCCTCTGCTCTTAGGAGATTGCTTGATTCCTATTACATTGATTGGATGCGCAGTCTACCTAACAGATATATCTTGGAAGGATGTAATTGTGGTTGTAATTTATCGCTGCTCCTACCACTGCCTTCTTTTGTCATATGGTTACAAATGTAATAAACATGTTATGGAGGTAGTCAGCAATCCGCAAAAACAAATGCTGATCGGTGTGCAGTCACTCATGCTATGCCTTTGTCCCTAAATAATACGAGTCTCTTTGGTTTCCTCCAATCTCTCAACACTTACTCTTGCATTCTGTTTTTTCGTATGACAGCTCCATGCCAGTAGTGGTCATAATTCTCCGCTGTTCATTGCTACCACTGCCTTATTTTGTCATATGGTTAAAAACGTAATAAAAATGATATGGATGTAGTCAGCAATCTGTAAAAACAAATGATGATCCGTCTGCCGTCACTCATGCTATGCCTTAGTCCCTAAATAATACGTGTCTCCTTGGTTTCCTCCAATCTCTTAACACTTACTCTTGCACTCTGTTTTTTTCGTATGACAACTTGGCAACACAATGTAATAGGAGAAAACACATATATTGATTTCAGAACTACCGGGCAGTTTATAATGGTTATTTGGTCACACAAAACAAATGTGATTGTCAGATTCATGCACTCCGTGTGGGATTGTGTTATCACAAAAACACCGTGTTGTCAATAAGATATTCTTCTTGTTGCCAAAACACCATCAAGCAAACTGTAATGTTGGTGGAGCCCATCTTCGTGCAGCTTTATTATTTATTATCTTTTGTACACATTTCCCGGAAGGGGAAATCTTGGAAACTTTCAATTAAGCTTTTATTACAATGAAAGACTTCAATACTTCAAAATGCAAATGTGGCATCATTTGAGTTGGTCTTTGCTCGCAACGTTCCGGGAGGTTTAATAATAAGGCTTAAAAGGTCAAACCTCTAGCCGTAATCCGGCATGTTTAATTAAGTTCTCTAAATTATTCCTGATATTGGCATGTTTGGCAATTATCAGTGGTTGGGCATTCAAATCCGATTTGCTATCGCGTTCTTGCTCTGCTCGGCCAGTTGCACCCATCGTCTATAAATAAAACAGGTCTTTTGGGGCGTGTTTGGTTGCCATTGTCAACAGTTCCTGCATCGCATGCACTTCTCAACCCAGCCTGGTTGAGCAAAAACAGGCCCTAATACGCCATATGCAACTTGATTGGTTGCCTGCATTCCTAGTCCCTGAATTAGGTAATACACAAGTGCACTTTGTTTGGTTGGCTGCATTGGCCCTAGCGGCACATGAACACGACGTTTGGTTGGATACGGCGTACATGTTGTGCTTACCTTGTACCCTAGTTGGTGAGCTTACCCACAATGATCACACCTAGCACACTAACACCACAGCACAACACTGGTGACGAACTGGGCGAAGATGATGAAGTTCTTCAGCTTCAGGCTAAACTGACGATCCACCTTAGCAGCTTCCACCTTGACAGCTCCAACCTTGGCACTGTCGACACTGCTGCCTCCGTGCTTTCGCACCCAGGCGGAGTAAGCTTGTTCTGCTGCCTGCTTAGTCTTGAACCCTCTATAGTTGTTGTTGCTATACGATGCCACTTGTGCATTGGCTTCTTCCCATGAACTATATACCTCTGGAACCTCACCAATGAACACGACATACCACTTGCCCTAGCAATGCACAAGAGCAAGAGTTGAGGCAGCAAACCCTAGCAATGCACAAGAGCAAGAGTTGAGGCAGCAAATCAATAGAGCACAAGTAGCAAGCAAAGTAGCACACAAACAACAATGGAGCAGAAGAGAAGTAAAGCATGCATGATCATATGACATAGCAAGTTCTTCCTAGCACTACCTTGGTCTTAACCTACCACCACATCCAAAAGAGGGTGTCGTCCTACCATCGCAAGTTCACCATCACCGTGAGGGGTTAGTATATACCACCTCACCAAAATATACAGACCATCAAATAGTTTTTGAACCCTAGCTACACAAAATGTCCGTCGTCATCGTCATCGTCATCGTCGTCGCCACCGCCATTGCCGTCGGGGATCATGCATGCTCACAGGCAGCACTACTCTAGTAGTAGTGCTTGCCCAACCAGCTCCTGAGCCACAGAACCCTGTGAGCGTCGGCCATGGCAACGAACCCAACACCCTGGGCCTTGTTGTCAAGCAGGTGGCTGAGAGCTGCCATGAGAGCCTCGTCGCTGAAGCCACCCTGGGTCATGACAGCGCCATACAGGTCAGGGTGGACATCGAGGGGCTTGCACTCCCTGATGGCTGTTGCCACCTCCTTCACCGCCTCAGTCATGCTGCAGAAGATATTGATCTCCTCCTCCATCAGGCCTCCTCTCTTCCTCTTCCTATCAACGGGGTCAAATGGCTTGTCGAAGGGCTTCGCAGCGGGCTTGTCAGGGCCATCAAGGATCTCGACGTCCGGGGTCCCAGGGAAGTCAGGCATGGGAGAACCAAGAGGCTCCCCCGAGCCCATGGCATGCTTCCCAGTTGCCAGCCCGAAGGAGAAGATGTGCTGCATCTGGTTGTAGTTCTGGATGGGTGTGTTGAGGAACTCAGCGTCCCTTGGGTGGTCCTAAGAACGAAACACAAGTCTTGTTAGTTGCGATTAGGAGTAGGCAATGGTGAAAAAATTCAAAAAATCCAGAGAAAAGAATCCTAGCTAGGTTTAGAATATTTATTAGTATATTTAGAATTAACATGGCAGGCTCTCATTGGCCGTGAAAAGTAGTCACACCCATAATTTAGTGAGAAATAGGGTGAAGAAAAATTGCAACACAAGCGCATAATTGTATACGCCGATGAAGAGGACGTTAAGAAAATTCACATCTAAATGCTATATCCACACACCAAATCCCCTCATTGCATGATCAATGGACGTGGCCACCTCGCCGACGCGCGTTCCTCACATCACATCAGTTTGTTTTTGTTTCTGTTTAGGTGCATGTTAATAAAATTACTTTGTTTATGGAAAAAGGAAAAAATGTATGAATAATTAAATATGAAACATAATAAAAGAAGAGAAAAAATTACTAAGTACATACAGTATATACATAATTCCGACTATTTGTTTCTCTTTACCACTTCATTATAGGAGCTAATCCAATGGGAGGCCACACCAGGATGATCTAATCTGGCAATGACTCGCGTTACGTTCGGCCAATATAAATCATCCCTACTAGATATGTGTCATCGTGTATTCCTCTGTTTGTCCACATGCGTTATCCTCTCATCTTTTTTTTCTACATCCATAGTTTTTCATACGATCATCTGGCATCCTAAAACAACACTTATTATAAAGAAGAAATACAATTCATATAACTGCACCGTATCGATGGGCACGGCGTGCCGCCGCGCGGGGATAAGCTAGTATAGTACTATTACAGAGCAGAGTCCTATATATGCCCACAGCCACACACATTCCCCTGCAGCCCACTGATCACAGTTCACAGTAACATACGCCATGGCCGACTGGTCGTCCCTTCCGTGTGACCTTGTCCGCCGCGTCGCCGACTGCCACCTGACGACCAACGACGTCGACTGCTACGTCGACATGCGGGCGGTCTGCCACAACTGGCGCTCTGCCATCGCCGAGCCATGCCCACTCGGCACCGGCGCTGACCTCCCGTTCCACCGCCGGCTCTTCCTGCGATTGTTCAAGGAGGAGAAGTACAAGGAAGACGGCGGCCTCTACGCAGGCACCGACTTCCTCTTTCGCCCTCGGCAGTGGGTCATGCTGGACGAGGAGGAAGGCGACGACGCTGGACGACGCCTCTTCCTCAACGTCTCCACCGGACGCTTCGTCCGCCGCCAAGTCCCGATGCTCCGCGATCACGTCCTCGTCGCCGCGGCCTCCGACGGCCTCGTCGTCCTCGTGGACACGAAGCGTCCGCACGCCTCCGTCGTAGTCAACCCCATGACCGGCTCGTTTCTGCGTTACCCTAAGATAATGGGATGTAGCACTAGCACTTCTCCAAGGAAATTTCCTCAGATCAAGGCGGCGGTGGGCGGTGCAGACACGTCGCTGGTCCTCTGGCATGAGAACTGCCAGTTCGATGGCGACACCGTGTGGAGTGCCGACCCGACTCGTGGTACCTTCCGCTTCATGGATGACCCAGGACCAGGCCCTCTCAGGTCGACCAACCTCGCGAGCATGGCCGCCCATGAAGGCCACGTCTACATGGTCACCTTGTGGGCCACCTTGTACGAGATAGTCTGGGATGATTTCTTCACTTACCAACAGAGAATAGTCCAGAGGCTGGACGAGTTCGTGTCTTGGTTCGGTCTGAATATCACAACAATTTCCTGGTGCACTCTTACGGGGAGCTGATCCTCGTCCGTCGTCCGCGGCTCCGTCAGCAGACCATGCAGGTCTTCAGGGTCGACGCCGACCGCTGCGCCCTCGAGCCCGTTAACAAGATTGCCGGTAACCACGCGCTCTTCCTCGGCGAGAGGTCCATTGCTGTGAATGCAAGCAGGCTACCATCGATCGACAGCAACTGCATATACTACGGCACCGAAGACATCCATTCAATGCACTATGGCCTGCAAAAGCATGAGGGTATTTACAGGTACGATCTCGCCGACGGAAGCGAAGAGAGGATCTCGGGTCTGTTGGTGCCCGAGAGCGAGAGCTTTCTTGCCCGTCCTTTCAGCCTCGTTCAGGTGCTGGTCACCTACTGCGCCATCCTCCCTCACGTGGAAGCACAAGCCGTCTGCTCCCATGCTTCGCAATCTTCATGTGTTCCTTTTTAACCTACTGGCTAAGCTAGTTCGGGTCTTCTTTGTGACCAGTGTGCCAGGACTCTCAATCTCTCATATCTATTTCGAACAAATGCATGAGAATAAAGGAGATCGTTTATCATACTTGATATTTGAGGTAAATACACTGGTGGTGCTTAAACTTGTTATTGATGTTTATTTTAATGTTTGAACTTGAAAAATACATCGAACTGATTCTAAAACTTGACACGAACGTGCAAATACGGTGCTAATCCTATCCATACAGGTAAAGCACGTTGACGTGGCATCGTGAATGGCTGACATGGCACTGACATGGTGTAGGGCCCATTTATAGCTACAAAACTGAATTACTTGAGTACTATATATGACCCTATGACTAGTGGGGCCGCCTGTCGGTAAGTAATTAGTAAGAAATTTAACATAAAAATATACAAGATGGGCATCGAACCTGTGACCTAACAATTGGGAAATACCTGCGCTCACCATTCCACTAAACATGTTTTCAAGAGAACGTAACCCCATCATGCTTAAAGTATGTGAACTGAAAACTCCTGTATACATAAATGGGTTGCAGCCTGTGCCCATTTTGCGCACATTATTTTGTAATGTAAAAAGTATGTCAATAATAATCATAATAATAAAAGCTAGATTTGAATATTCATGTGTTATATAATCCGTGAGCACACAAAATAAATATATAGAGGTTTGTAATAAAATAT
>NC_057800.1:729252564-729255680 GCF_018294505.1 Triticum aestivum | reverse complement strand
AATAATTATGTTCTAAAAATAGTATTTTATAAATAATAAGTTAATATTTCTATATATTACAGGATTATTTTTGAATAATTTGTTTTATTTTATAGGGTATACCTCTATATATTTACTTTGTGTGCACATGGATAATTGTGTGGCATGAGTACTTTCTTATTACACATGAATATTTGAATCATACTTTTATTATTACGATTATTATTTACGTATTATTTACTTTAAAAAAATAACGTGTGCAATATGGGCCGCTAGCTGCATCCCGTTTCAGGACACAGAAATTTCTGGTTAAGTATATTATGCTTAAGGGGGCTTGTTTTATGTTAAAACTTGTTCTATTTGGTGGCTAGCGCAAGCAGCGTGCAAGCATCAAGCTGCTGGTTCGATCCCTGTTTCTGTATTTTTCATTTTATTTTTGCTAAGGTACTGGCAGGAGGGCCCATTAGTCATAGAGGCGTTTACTTATGTTTCGTAATTATAAGTGGGCTCCATGCCATGTCTGTGCCACATCAGCCACATACGGTGTCACCTCGACGCACTTTACGTCTACGGATGTGATTAGCACCATATTTACACATTCATGCCAAGTTTTAGAACCAGTTTGATGTATTTTTTAAATTCAGGCATTAAACTGAACATCCGTGCCAAGTTGAAGCACCACGGATGTATTTACCTCTTGATATTTTGTATGTGTGTTGATCAGACTTGTTCTCGCTATCAAATCCTCGTGTCCGTACGGTATATTTGACGTAAAATGTTCCACTTTTGTAGTGCAAGTAAGTTGCTTTTTATCAGAAAAATAAAATTGAGAAACGCCCTACAAACACTACTACAGGAAAAATATCTGTTGCCTTTTGTTCAGCTGTAACTGTAAGCCGGCTCATACCCTATATCTCTATACGCCGATGATAACCGAAAAAACACTTGGCGTAGCTAAGTCTGTCCGCCTACTCCGAGAAACATAGTCGGCCTATAGGGTGCACTCGGCGTACTTCCCTGTCAGGTAGCCATACCCCCTTCACTTGATGGCTCTGTGATGGCAGGCAACATAAGCCGAGTCAGTTTATCTAGAGTTATTTAACCAAAACCATCATATTTTGGGTTAGGGTAATCGGTCAGTACTAGATTTGAGCCATGTCACAAAAAACCACCGACTCTGAGACTAATCGGTAACGCGGAGCACTGACGGGCTGATTTGACCGCGGAAGCAGGGAAACCGACAGGTGGGACCCGCCTGTCGGGTCTACGTCGCCCGGGCTGACGGACGCCATTAGATGGAGGGTGACGGCTGTTTCCGCGCTCGTTTATTAGGTCACGCGCCCGCCGTTTCGTCCTCCAAATCCCCGATTCAGTTTCCTCCCGCGCGACTCATTCATGGCGACCAGCTCCGGCGATGGCGACGAGGATGGCGGAAAAGGTCTCAATGGCGGCAGTGCCTGTTCTTCCGGTGGCCGTCGCCCGCAATGCACTAGTAGAAAAAGGGGCTTTCGCTCGGGCCTGGCCAGCCCATTAGTCCCGGTTCTTCCACGAACCGGGACCAATGGATGCATTCGTCTCGGTTCGTGAGCCCAGGGGGCCGGCCGGGGCCTCGTGGGCATTGGTCCCGGTTCATATGGACCCATTTGTCCTGGTTCTAGGCGCGAACCGGGATCAATGGGCCTCGCTCCTGGCCCACAAACATTGGTCCCGATTCTTGGCTCGAACCGGGACAGAAGGCTGGGCTTTAGTCCCGGTTCCAGCCTCGAACCGGGACAAATGTGTTGCCTATATATACCCCATCGCCGCAGCAGAGCACTCCACAGTGCTCTGTTTTTTCTGGCCGGCGAGGAGCGGGCATTTGGGTGCTCTAGCTCACCTCCTATGCACACGAGGTGTTCGATGAAATGCCCAAGCCACGCTAGTTAAGATTTCTCCTCTTGAAGCTCGACCTCCAAGCTTCATTTTCCCTGAGATTTGTCTAGGTTTAACGGTCCGTCACGTCCCGTCCCCGTCTCACCGCAGTCGGTCGCCCGCGCCGATCTTGTCGCCTGCACCACCGTGGCGAGCCTCTTATCTTCTTCTGAAAGAAAAAAAAAAGCTTACTTTAGATAGATACTTGTCTAATTTTCTTATTTTCATTATTGCTTGTTATTATATAGTGCGATGGTTTTGGCATCCGCCCCCGTCGGCCCTCGTCCTGGCTATGACTCGGATGTGGTATATATATATACAGTATATTTTATAACTATTTGGTTCATTTATTGTTTATGACAATTATGCCCATCAAGTTGACATAGATTTTATTTATGTAGGAGGTAGTTGAACCGGAAATTCCAACCGACCATATTGTCGAGAGGTTAAATTTAGTTGAAGAAGAAAACAATTACTTGAAGGAAAAAAAATGAGGAGGAGAAGATGATATTGGAGTTGCATGTTGCGGATGTTGTCGATGGTCACAAGATCAAGATGGATGCAATGCGGTTGAAGGTTAGAAAGATTAGAAAATATGCCATTCATACCAAGGTTTGGTATCATTATGCTGTTGGATCACTTTTTACCTTGGTTGTGATTATGATCGCATTTGTTTTGCATTGAAAGGTTTTACATAGTTTCAATGTATGGTTTAACTAGATGCTCTGGAGAGCTATATGTTGTTCAATGAGAACTATGTATGTACTTTATTTTTAATGTGATGATGAACTTTTATTAATTTGGTCACTTATCTATTCATGAGAGCTATATGTACTAAATTGATGATGTGGCTTTGAATGGTGCATTTTATACACGAAGTGCATCCAGTTTTTGTCGTAAGCCTCTCTACTTTCTTGCACATGCTATGTGGGTGAAATGATGATACCATGCCAACTTTCAACCTTTTCAGAGTTCATTTGTAGTGTTTTTCAATTTCAGGGTCTTATAGCTCAAAATAATCAGTAAATGCATGAAAAATAACAAATGAAGTCAAAAAGGGTTGAAAATTGATGATGTGGCTTTGAATGATGCATTTTGAACACGGAAAAAGTATGGAGTTCAAATAAGTTCAAAAAAATGAAACCCCTTTGTAACAGACGAGTTTCCGTATGAAACCCTGATACTTCGAAAGAGATTGTCTGTTTTGTACACGAAGTGCATCCATT
>NC_057800.1:729251092-729252111 GCF_018294505.1 Triticum aestivum | reverse complement strand
AGATTATCCGTTTTGTACACGAAGTGCATCCAGTTTTTTCCGTAAGCCTCTCTACTTTCTTGTACATGCTATGTGGGTGAAATCATGATACCATGCCAACTTTCAACATTTTCAGAGTTCATTTGTAGTGCTTTTCAATTTCAGGGTCTTATAGCTCAAAATAATCAGTAAATGCATGAAAAATAACAAATGAAGTCAGAAAGGGTTGCAAATTGATGGTGTGGCTTTGAATGATGCATTTTGAACATGGAAAAAGTATGGAGTTCAAATAAGTTCAAAAAATGAAATCCCTTTGTAACACATGAGTTTCCGTATGAAACCCTGATACTTCGAAAGAGATTGTCTGTTTTGTGCATGAAGTGCATCCAGTTTTTGCCGTAAGCCTCTCTACTTTCTTGCACATGCTATGTGGGTGAAATGATGATACCATGTCAACTTTGAACCTTTTCAGAGTCCATTTGTAGTGCTTTTCAATTTTAGGGTCTTATAGCTCAAAATAATCAGTAAATGCATGAAAAATAACAAATGAAGTCAGAAAGGGTTGAAAATTGATGATATGGCTTTGAATAGTGCATTTTGAACACGGAAAAAGTATGGAGTTCAAATAAGTTCAAAAAAATGAAATCCCATTGTAACTGATGAGTTTCCGTATGAAACCGTGATACTTCGAAAGAGATTGTCTGTTTTGTACACGAAGTGCATCAAGTTTTTGTCGTAAGCCTCTCTACTTTCTTGCACATGCTATGTGGGTGAAATGATGACACCATGCCAACTTTTAACATTTTCAGAGTTCATTTTTAGTGCTTTTCAATTTCGGGGTCTTATATCTCAAAATAATCAGTAAATGCATAATATATACGAATTTCAAGGTCTTTCAGCAAAAAGAATTATCATAAAATAAAATAAATAAGTAATTTTAAACAAAATAATATAAAATTTACTAAAATATAGAAGTAGAAACAAAATAAAATAAAATTTAATAACATAAATAAAAATTTCGAAACTAAAATTATCAAAGT
>NC_057800.1:729212392-729251082 GCF_018294505.1 Triticum aestivum | reverse complement strand
AAGTATTTTCTATTCAAAATCATTAAAAGCAAAAAGAATTTTCATATAGAACTTTTTTGTTAGAAACTTTAATAGCAAAAAGAATTATCATAAAATAAAATAAATAAGTAATTAGAAACAAAATAAAATAAAATAAATAAGTGTTTTTTTGTAAGTAGAAACAAAACAAAAAATAAAGAAAAAAAGAAAACAAAAAAACTGGGAAAAATAGAAAAATGCCACCTACTGGGCCATGACGGCCTGAATACGACTAGAAACCCATCCATGTGCCAGGATTCAGGCCCGTAGAAGGCCCATTAGGCCCGTCAGGCATAGAAGTACAATTAGGCCCGTAAGCCTGCAATGGAGAGGAGCTCGAGAGGGGTGCGGCAGTGGGGTTTATAAACCATTACGCGCCCCTCTCAACTAGCAAGGTGGGACTAAACTCCCATCACCTCCCCGCTGTGCAAGGCCTTTGGTCCCGGTTGGTGGTACCAACTGGGACTAAAGGGGTGCATTGGTACCGGTTCGTGGCACCAACCGAACCAATGCCCTCGCTTTAGTCCCGGTTGGTGCCACCAACCGGGACCAATGGCCGCCGCTTCCCGCCCTTTGGGCTGCTGAAAAGAGGCCTTTGGTCCCGGTTGGTGGCACCAACCGGGACCAAGGGGGTGCATTGGTCCCGGTTTGTGCCACGAACCGGGACCAATACTCTTGGTATATAAGCAGCACTTGTCAAAATTTTCATTCAATCCTTCGATCTGCCTCTCTGCTGTCGAACGCCTCGACACCGACGAACACCTCGACGCCGCCAGGCTGCCGGACCTCGACGACGACGCCGTCGCCGCACCCTGCCTGCCCTGACGCCGCCGCGCCCCTGCCCTGCCCCGACCCCGACGTCGTGCGCCCCTACCCTGCCCCGACGCCGACGTCGTGTGCCCCTTCCCTGCCCCGACGCCGTCACGCCCCTACCCTGTCCCGATGATGCCGCCGTGCGCCCCTGCCTCGACCTCGACGCCAACGCCGCCGCGCCCCTGCCTGCCCCAACGCTGCGCCACGCCCCTGCCCTGCCCCGACGTTGCGCCACGCCCCTGCCCTGCTGTCAACGCCGCCACACCACTGCCCGCCGGACAGGCCGGTACTCCCTCCTCCCTCCCAGCCCTCTCCTCTATCCTTCCTTCATGTATGTGATGATGGTGAAGTTGGTTCAGTGCATAGTTTCAGAGAATTGCATGTTTTCAGCCATGTCCACAAGGTGTTTGATGAAATGCTAGGGCTAGCTAGGGAACTTTGTTTTATGTGAAACTTGGCAGGATGATGTCTCCTTGGATGTTAGTGAAGATGGTCAAGTTGGTTTGATAAAAGGAAAAACTTGTTAGTGCAAGTTTTATTAGAATTTAGTGCTAGACAGAAACTACATGATTTTTTTGGTGGACTTGCTATATGAAATTGGGGCTGCCCTTCTGGACTTAAGGGTTTAGTAGGAATGACTACAAGATGTAAAAAATTCAGAATTTTTTAGCAAGGAAAAATAGGGTTGTAGTTCAATGCCAAGATTGGACAGAAATTGAAAAATGGAAGTTGTGCTCAAAATTTTCAAATGAACAAAGTGGGTTTTTGAATAAAAATGATCTATAAGCATCAGAGGACTTCTCAAAAAAATTGTGGCATTTGAAAGGAATTATTTGAAATAGTTCTAGTGCAAAAAGGTCATTCTAGAGTTTGAAAATACTAATAAAAGAATTTTTTGAGGCCAAATCATTAAAAAAATAATTACTACTGATGTTTTTGTTCATAGTATTTTTTTGTCCATGTATGTATGTATAAATGGATGGATGGACGAATATGGATGTATATACAAAATATTCATATATGATGTTTTTTTGTTCATAGCAATTTTTTTCCATGTATGTATAATTTATGTATGAATGTTCATATATGCAAATGTTACATCTAAGAAAAAATAAGAAAATCCTATTTTTTTATTCTTCTCTTCTATCCTGATAACTTCAACACGAGGAGGGGGTCGATATACCCCCTCCTCGATAACATTATATTCCCATGTATGTATGTCGTCGTTGTCGATATAACCCCCTCCCGGATAACTTTGACATGAGGGGCGGTCGATACATATACCCCCTCTCGACAGTGATAACTTATACCACGGGAGCACCCCCTGGCCCTCTCGCTCGACCAAAACTCTCGAGGACACCCAAACCCTAGAAACAAATGATGTCGGTCTCCTACCCCCTCCCACCGCGCCCTACCCGCTCGACAAACTCTCTTGAGGCCACCCAAATTTACCAAGTTAAAAGAGTGTTGTCATCGAGGCCACCTCGAACCCTTGAAGCATTGTTGAAGCCACCCCAAACCCTTGAAGTGTTGCCGAGGCCACCCCAAACCCTAGAGAAGCGTCGAGGCCAAGCCACTAATATGATTCCTTATTGTGCTTAGCTAGCTAGTTCTATGTTTGCCACTAATATATCCATCTGTCATGTTTGAATAATAATTGCCATGTTGTAAATATTTGCAGAAACTATGGATCCGCACCCCCTAGACGAAGCAACAGAAGCGGTGTTGGGGGAGATAATCGCACACGGAAGTGATGCCGTCTTGTCGTTTCTCAATGACACATGCACCGATGCTCTGGAAAGACATGATGAAGAAGTAGGCTATGATGTTGATCAAACAATGGAGGAGGAAGGACACCGTGATGACGGCTCCGGTGACCGAATGGAGGGGGAAGGACACCGTGATGACGGCTCCGGTGACCGAACGGAGTCCGGTAGTTATATATATTAATTAATTAAGCATGTGCTGACTATAGCTAATTGATGCATTAATTGTTTTTGGAATGTACACATATTAACTCTCTTCTTTTTCTTCTTTTCTAGCCCTCCGGATCGTGCAACACTTCGGTAACGAGACGAGGTCCGAAGATAAAGTTGTGCGCGGATGAAAGGTACACGATCATCGAAATTGATCGCACTGGCCAACCGATTGAACCCCTCCGGACCAAGCAAAAATTTAATGCTCAGTGCGGGGTTCTAGTTAGGGACATGATCCCGATCAACATCGAGCAATGGTTGAAGCCTAAGGACAAAGACTCTCAGGTGTCTTATGTCAGCGATAGGCAAAAAGCTGATCTTTGGACCACGCTATAGGAAAATTTCACCTTCCCGCCAGAGGAGGATCCGGAGAATCCAGTTAAAAAGCCAATGATCAAAGGCTTATGCTCTTAAGAAGATGGCTGAGCTATTCAGGAGGTGGAAGAATGAGCTGAAATCATCGTTTGTCGACCAAGACAAGACTCCAGAATTCATCGACCGATTTGAGAAGATCAAAAATCAGTGGCCCGCATTTGTCACCAAAAAGATATCTAAGAGAGCAGCGAAGATGTCAGCGACAAACAAGAAAAATGCTGCAAAGAAGACGCATCACCATCGCACAGGGTCAGGTGGCTACCTGAAAGCCCGGCCGTTGTGGGACAAGGCTGAGAATGACCTCATTGATGAAGGGATCAAACCAGAGACGCGACGCTGGCCAGACCGTTGCAGGACTTGGTTCTTCGAGGTTGGGGGAAAATTGGACCTTGTAACAGGGAAGTGCATTTGGACCAACGAGCAGCTGAACAAACCCATCTAGAAGCTTCAGGAGTATATCGAAAAGGCGCAGCAAGGGACTTCGTTCCGGACAGAGAGAACGACGAGCTCATAGAGGCCCTCGGGAATCCTGAGCACCCCGGACAGACACGAGGCACACCAGGCTCCCTTTCGTGGAAGGCTGCATTTCCCGATGCAGGCGGTTACAAACGCCGGGTGAGGAAGAAGAAAAAGGAGTTGACCCAACTACAGGCGCTGCACGCAAGGGTACAAGCGTTAGAGGAACGAGACGAGGCCCACAGCACGCGACCTGCCGAAGCTGCTACACCCGAAGCTACCCCGCCATCTCAGCGGAGAAGCAACGTGGCTTCCATGGAGCTGCTTCAGGAGCCTGTCTTCATGGCTCCTGCTAGCTACCCCGTGGATGCTATCACAGAGTCTCAGAATTGCCACCTTATGACGCAATGGATGGAGTTGAAAGTCAAGGCGGCTGTTGGCTTTGTTGCACCTCCTGAACCTGGCGTAACTTTTCACTGCCGGCCGATTCTAGAAGGATATGCTATGGTGATGGTGGATGAAATCACAGAAGGATTTGATTACCTCCAGCTTGACCACCTTACGGGTGACGGGGAGACTCGGCTGGGTTCTTGTCTGAAGACTCCATGCCTATGGCGGAAGGAGCTCATCAACCTTACGAACTGGACGCCTCCGCCTCCTCCTCCTTGTCCGACGAGTCAGGGCACTCCGCCTCCTCCACCGCCTCCTCCTCCAGCGAGTGATCAGGGCACTCAGCCTCCTTCTTCGGCGTGTGGCGGCACTCCGCCTCCTTCTCCGCCTGCGCCGACGCACCCGAGAAGCCACCAGCCTCCTCCTTCTCCGACACGTGGCGGCACTCTGCCTCCTTCTCCGCCTGCGCCGGCGCGCCCGAGCAGCCACCAGCCTCCTCCTTCTCTGCCTCGCCAGCAAGGGCGGAAGAGACCCGCCGCCGCCCTGGCTGCTCCGGCGCGTCGTAATCCTTCTCCTCCGCCTCATAAGCAAGCACGAAAGAAGACAGTCGCAGCCGCTCCGTCTGCTCCAGCGTCTAGCAGTACAGCCAGAGGCGGGAGGCAATACAGATTTGGTCCACCTCTCAAGCCTCTAGAGAAGTTACCATACAAGAGGACCATGGAAGAAAACGTGAAGATCATGGAAAAAGAAGTGAAGGACTTCTTTGAAGGGGTGAAAGCAAAGAGACATCCACCTCCGGAGGAGAAGGTAGACTGGGTGAAAGCAAAGCGCACTATCGATGCCCTAAGGAAACCACCGAAGTCTCCGCTGAAAAACAACTATGAGCGCATTTCTGCAAAGGTATATATCGAAGCGGAGCGGTCGGGAAATACTATCAGTGATCGAAGGTTAGCAGAACGACGAGTTGGGAAAAAATTGCCCAGCTCGGCGAACAAGCGGACCAATCGTGCCCCCCGCTCAAGGTGTCTAGCGATATCATCGCTAATGATTCGGGGATGGTGCCCGGTTATAAAAATCTTGAAGATTACCTGCCTGATGGTGTACATTATGATTTCTTGGAGGTGGAAGAACACCAATACCATTACGGGAAGCCTCTTGTCAAAGGTGAAAAATATCTAACAACGATGATGCGAAGATTCCATGATTGGTACATGAAAACCTGCAGAGAGTCTGGGGGACGGATACTTTGTATCTGAGAGTTAAAGAGGAGCATGACCTCGTTGGAATTGATTTGTTGACTGTTCCATTTGAGGAGTTCTTCCAGTGGTTCAATCAAAAGGCCCTCGATAAATTAACGGTCACTTGCTACTGTCTGTAAGTACTACTTCTGTCATTAAGTCTCTATATATAGCTCAGCTCTTTCATTGCATGTATATATGATTATCCTCACTATATTATGCAGATTGAAGATCGTCGAGTGCAGAAAAGCAGAAATGTATGATATTGGGTTCATTAACACAAATCTCATAGATCAATTTGAGGTTGAAAAGAACGCCGATGATGCTGAGGCCAACTTGCTCAAATCATTGATAATAAATCAAAACAAAGATAAAATACTCTTTCCTTACAACTTCGAGTGAGTGTTACTGTCTTGTGCATATTCGATTTCCCTTATTACTCGAGTGAGGTTATAGTAATGTAATTGATGAGTTATGCATGCGTGCGTAGCTTCCACTATATTCTCATGGAGATTAAGCTTGAGCAGGGACTAGTAACTGTCTTAGACTCGAGACGAAAATCTCCCGAGACCTATGCGGACATGACTAAAATGCTCGAGAAGTAAGTTCAATCGATCATTATCGCACCATATCGGAATTTTTTTGTTCATTTCCTGATATCAAGTAATTGTTTTCTTTGTCTCGCAGGGTTTGGAAAGTATTCACCGCACAAGCTCCGGGACTGCGGGGGGAGCTGCGATGGACATACCCAAAAGTAAGTAGTACTAGCTAGCTAGTTCCACGCATCTCAATCCCGTTGATTCTAGCTACTTTCATCAATGCCATTTATAATGCTTCATTATCAGTTTGATTGACCTCTATTTCTCGTAAAGTGTTGTGGCAGGAACAAGGGAATGGTTACTGTGGATACTACGTGTGCGAGTTCATCTACAACGCGACTTGCAAAGATAAGCGGGGCTACTCTAAAAGACAATTTGATGTGCGTAAGCAATAATATTCACAATTTCATTTTATTACACCATCATTTCTATTGAGTTTCATTCATATATATGTATTAACCCCCTTCTTCAAATTAGATGTGGGAGATGCGGAATGAACTCCTACCAGAAGATCGCATGAAAGCAATTCAAGAGGAATTAGCGGGATTCTTTCTTGACCACGTCATTAATAAAGCCGGAGAATACCATGTGGAACTTGATTTCAGATGCTAGGGGATTGTAACAGATCTTACATATTGTATATGTATGTAGCCAGTAGCGTTGGATATATAATATGAAAACTTGTTGTTCGACCAATCTCTCGGAGAAGGAGAGGTCGATCACTTCTCTCGGTATGCATGACGAACTTCTGTACTTAATGTTTCCTTCATTTTCTTACTAGCTAGCGTGTCGAGGGCCTCTCTATACGTATAGTACGTAGCGTCGACCAAGCACGAAGATAAGAGAGGACACTTCTCTCTATTAATTAATTAGCTACCAAACACAATATATGAAACACCTTAATTAACCATACAAAACCCCCAAATCCACCCCCCTTTCAAAAAAAAAACAAAAACCCTAGCTCCTGAACAACTAACGCGTGGATGCCTATTGGTCCCGGTTGGTGCCACCAACCGGGACTAAAGGCCCTCCTACCTGGGCTCGCCACAGCGGCCACGTGGAGGCCTATCTGTCCCGGTTCATATAAGAACCGGGACTAAAGGACAAGGGCATTAGTAACGACCCTTTTGTCCCAGTTCCGCAGCCGGGACAGATGGGCCTTATGAACCGGGACAAATGGCCCTTTTTCTACTAGTGATGCGACCCCAATCGCAAGTTGGGCCCCAACCCCGATGGCATCTGCGAGCTGGATTCGGACTCGTCGGCTTGGGGAAAAGCTATCATGCCGCCGTCGTCCCAGTATGTGGAGGAGGAAGAGAAGGCTGTGGTGCCGGCTGATTCGCTGGGGGAGGAAGTACCCCCTTGCCTCCATGTCAACCCAGGTAAATCTTAGTGCAAAATACCTAGGGTTAGGGTCTAGCAATACTGCTTAGTTAGGATACCTAGTGTTAGTTCTAGTTGTACCTAGGGTTAGGCCTGGTTGATTGTAGCAATTTTGTGAGTTCCAATATTGTGTTGAATATGTCATAGTTTATATTGTGCTACTGAATGAGGAACTGCATTTTATTATCTGAATATTATACATAGATCTTAATGACATTTTATTATCCCCATACATAGATCTTAGTGAATGAGGAACTGCTTATGAATGACCATTTTCTGTTATTTTTGTTGTGTATATGTCATAGTTTTTATTGCTGTTATTCAGTGTTGTTTTTACTGAATATTTTTACTATACTGAAACTGTTGTTATTTTGTTTTGTCTTGTGTAGGCCTGAGGAGCCATGGTGTTTATATTTTCAGTTTCCTTCTAAAGATGCTGCCAGAAAGTATGCCCTTGTGAAGATGTATGAGAGACATCACTTATGGCAGTTTGCTTAATGTGATGGTCAGATATGGACATGGAAGTGATAACAGTATTTGCTACCCAAGGAAGGATGGCATAGGGCTGCAAGAAATATCTGTCATCACAAACAACACTGAAGTGGATGATATGATAAATCAATTTAAAACCAGTCAGGCATTGTGTTTGTATGTTAAAGAGGGGAAGTTAAATATGAAGCAACACCAGTAGAACATGAAGAAGTGGACCTAGCTGAAAAAATTGTAGATTTAACAGTGGACCAACCTATTGTTTTTGTTGTTAATGAGTCAGGTGTTGTGCACAAAACAACAGATGATTATGTTGGCTCATCATATTTTGTTGGTACACAAGAAAGTGTGAACTATATGCCAATAAAATCAGCTCCTCCACCATGCCAGCTTCTTCTTGGGACACAAAATCACGCAATTGAGCCAGAGAAGGCACATGCAGAGGAGAAAAATAATGCATTGCAGCAGGTTAACACTCAAGTAAATGTTAATTATGCAGATTTCTAATTTGATACAGATGAGGAGGAGCATGCAGAAAATGAGGACACATCTGATGAAGATGATGACTCAGTATTTGATGAAGACTTTGTAGCTGATCTGGACCTCCCAGATGCAGAAAAAGAATCTGATCCATGGACTATGAAGAAGAAGATAGTGTGGCCAGAGAGGAAGAATAGAGGAGGACAGTAGACAGTGATCTAAAAGAAACAATACCAGACATTAAGAGGAAGGGAGCTCAATAAATGAGTAGTACACACTATGAGGGGGACACAGACCCTGAAGATTTATATGACATAGACTTGGAGGAAGAGGGTGATGACTGTCAAGAGATTGCAGTTCCCGATCCTGTTGATAAGAAGGTAAAGAGGCCTGGGCCTACAAGCAGGTCCCACTCTAGTGCTACCAGAAGCATGAATGAGGACTGGTATCCATCTTCATGATACAGGCTTTGAAGCTAATGATGATGGCAATGAACCAATGTCCTTTTTAATCCCCTCTGGTAGAAGGATCAGAGCTAAGAAAAGACCACCCAGGGTCTGGTATGATGAGGACAGGCTACATCCAGAGCAACAATTCCAGCTCAGGCTTTGTTTCAGAGATGTTTACCAATTTAGAGAGGCTCTTGTGAATTTGCATGTGAAACAACTTAGAAGATACAAATATCACAGAAACTGTAGTGATATGATAATAGTGTGCTGTGATGGAGAGGGATGTCAGTCCCACATGGTTGCAGCAAAGATCAGTAATGAGCCCACTTTCTGCAGTAAGAAGATGATATTGGAGCACACATGTCCCACCCAATCTGAGAAGAGAAGGATTAGCTCAAAGTGGCTTGGCAACAAAATGCTTGAAACTATCACATCAGACCCCAACACAACTGTACCTGCTATAGTTGATAAGGCAAAGAGGCAGTTTGGTGTTGAGGTGCCCAAGATGATGGCATGGAGAGAAAAGAGGAAAGCAAAGGAGATTATGCTTGGAGATCACAAGAGGCAATACAAGAGGCCGAGAGATTATTTGGAGACTGTGAAAGCTACAAATCCTGGATCAAGATGCATTGTCAGTACTGTGAGTGGAAAAACAAGAGAAAATCAAACTACATGACCAAGGTTTCATGGTCTTTTTTCTGTTTGAATGCATGTGTTGAGGGATTTTTGAATGGATGTGGGCCATTCATAGGCCTAGATGGTTGTTTCATTAAGTTAACTAGTGGGGCACAAATACTAGCTGCTACTGGAAGGGATGCAAACAATAATATGTACCCCATAGTGATGACCCACAAGTATAGGGGATCTATCGTAGTCCTTTCGATAAGTAAGAGTGTCGAACCCAACGAGGAGCAGAAGGAAATGATAAGCGGTTTCCAGCAAGGTATTCTCTGCAAGTACTGAAATAAGTGGTAACAGATAGTTTTGTGATAGCATAATTTGTAATGAGCAACAAGTAACGAAAGTAAATAAAGTGCAACAAGGTGGCCCAATCCTTTTTGTAGTAAAGGACAAGCCTGGAAAAACTCTTATATGATGTAAAGTGCTCCCGGGACACATGGGAATATCGTCAAGCTAGGTTTCATCACGTTCATATGATTCGTGTTCGGTACTTTGATAATTTGGTATGTGGGTGGACCGGTGCTTGGGTGCTGCCCTTACTTGGACAAGCATCCCACTTATGATTAACCTCTATTGCAAGCATCCACAACTACAACAAAAGTATTAAGGTAAACCTAACCATAGCATGAAGCATATGGATCCAAATAAGCCCCTTACGAAGCAACACATAAACTAGGGTTTAAGCTTCTGTCACTCTAGCAACCCATCATCTACTTATTACTTCCCAATGCCTTCCTCTAGGCCCAAATAATGGTGAAGTGTCATGTAGTCGACGTTCACATAACACCACTAGAGGAGAGACAACATACATCTCATCAAAATATCGAACGAATACCAAATTCACATGACTACTAATAGCAAGACTTCTCCCATGTCCTCAGGAACAAAAGTAACTACTCACAAAGCATAAACATGTTCATAATCAAAGGGGTATTAATATGCATATAGGATCTGAACATATGATCTTCCACCAATTAAACCAACTAGCATCAACTACAAGGAGTAATTAACACTCCTAGCAACCTACTAGCACTAATCCCGGACTTGGAGACAAGAATTGGATACAAGCGATGTACTAGGGTTTTGAGAAGAGATGGTGCTGATGAAGATGTTGATGGAGATTGCCCTCTCCCGATGAGAGGAGCGTTGGTGATGATGATGGCGATGATTCCCCCCTTCGGGAGGGAAGGTTCCCCGGCAGAAGAGCTCCGCCAGAGCCCTAGATTGGTTCCGCCAAGGTTCCGCCTCGTGGCGGTGGAGTTTCGTCCGAGAAGATGGCTTGTTATTTTTTCCCATCGAAAGACTTCATATAGCCGAAGATGGCCACCAGAGGGCCACCAATGGGCCCACGAGGTAGGGGGCGCGTCCAGGGGGTAGGGCGCGCCCCCCTCCCTCGTGGGCAGGGTGTGCCCCCCTGGTGAAGTTCTTGCTCTCAGTATTTTTTATATATTTGGAAAACGTCTTCCGTGAAGTTTCAGGACTTTTGGAGCTGTGCAAAATAGGTCTCTAATATTTGCTCCTTTTCCAGCCCAGAATCCCAGCTGCCAGCATTCTCCCTCTTTATGTAAACCTTGTAAAATAAGAGAGAATAGGCATAAGTATTGTGACATAATGTGTAATAACAGCCCATAATGCAATAAATATCGATATAAAAGCATGATGCAAAATGGATGTATCACATAGCATTTGGAGTGGTTGGAGTTGAAGACACATCAAATTGGTCCTGGTTTTTGACTCAACTCAAGTATGCCCTAGGAGGGACTGAAGAGGGAAAATTTGGGAAGTACACATTCATGTCTGATAGACAGAAGGTGAGTTCATCTACATCTTCACTTGTCCCTAAATTTGTAGTATATCTTCTTCATTAATTTGTTCTGCATTTAGTTTAATTACTTCATTAATTTGTTCTTCATGTAGTCTAATTAGTTCATTAATTTGTTCTGCATTCAGTTTAATTACTAAATTAATTTGTTCTTCATGTAGTCTAACTAGTTCAACACTTAGTATAATTAGTTCATTAATTTGTTTTGCATTTAGATTAATTACTTCATTAATCTGGTCTGCATTTAGCCTAATTAGTTCAACACTTAGTACAATTAGTTCATTAATTTGTTTTGCATTTAGTTTAATTAGTTTATTAATTTGTTCTGCATTTAGTCTAATTAGTTCATTAATTAGTTCAGCACTTACCCTAGTTGGTATGTGTCGAGGGGTAACGCATCATGTCGACACTTAGGTCAAGAGGGTCTAGGGTGACCCAAAAGGGCCAACATAGCCTAACCAACCTTTCATTGACCCCATCTACCCTAGATGGCATGTGTCGAGTGGTAAGGCGTCTTGTCGACAGTTAGGTCAAGATAGCCTAGGGTGACCCAAAAGGGCCAACATAGCCCAAGCAACCTTTATTAGAACCAACCTACCCTAGTTGGCATGTGTCGAGTGGTAACGCATCTTGTCGACAATTAGGTCAAGATAGCCTAGGGCGACCCAAAAGGGCCAACATAGCCCAAGCAACCTTTATTTGAACCCACCTACCCTAGTTGGCATGTGTTGACTGGTAACACATCTTGTCGACAGTTAGGTCAAGATAGCCTAGGGTGACCCAAAACGGCCAACATAGCCGAAGCAACCTTTATTTGAACCCACCTACCCTAGTTGGCATGTGACGAGTGGTAACGCATCTTGTCGACACTTAGGTCAAGATAGCCTAGGGTGACCCAAAAGGGCCAACATAGCCCAAGCAACCTTTATTTGAACCCATCTACCCTAGTTGTCATGTGTCGAGCGGTAATGCGTCTTGTCGACACTTATGTCAAGATGGCCTAGGGTGACCCAAAAGGGCCAACATACCAATTAAATTGAATTAAATGAAAATAATAGTACTACAACAATTAAATTGAATTAAATGAAAATAATAGTACTACAACAATTAAATTGAATTAAATCAAAATAATAGTATTACAACAATTAAATTAAATTTGTTTTGATAGTTTCTTTCATTTTAACAAATTCAAAATCCTTTGCATGGTCTGCTGAATGCAGTCGCAACAGTCTTTCCATGCTGCCCTCATAGGTACTGCTTGAGGCACATTTATGCCAACTTTTAGAGAGCAAGATTCAAAGGAGAAGACTTGAAGAAATGCATGGATGCAGCTACATATGCTTACACTGAACATGACTTTCAGTTGGAAATGGAGAGCATGAAGGCTGAGTGCAAGGCTGTTTGGGAGTGGATGTCAAGGATTCCTCCAAAAGCTTGGTCAAGACATGCAATGGATACTAACTGCAAAACTGATCTGGTGGTCAATAACTTAAGTGAAGTTTTAATAAGTACATACTTGATGTAAGGAACAAGTCAATTGTCACTATGATCGATGGGATCAAGGACAAATTTCGGGTAAGGTATCAGCAAAAGAGAGAGGGTGGACTAGTTTCAAGATGGGAAATTGCACCAACTTATGCTGAGAAGTTAGAGATGAACAAGAGATATGCAAGGGACTGTAAATCATTTATAGCTGGACCAGGTCTTTTCCAAGTGAGTAGTGGGTACAAGGCATACTCTGTTGACACTAACATGAGAATATGTGGCTGTAAGAAGTGGGACATCTCTGGAATTCCTTGCAACCATGGTTGTTCTACCATCTACAGGTCCAAACAACTACCAGAGGACCATGTAAATGTGTTCTTCAAAAAGGCTATGTACTTGGAGTCATACAAGCCTATAATTTACCTATTTCCTGGTCTTGATTGTTGGGTGAAAACTTCAACTCCTGACATTGACCCATCTCAGATCAAAGAAGACAAGAAGGGACCAGCAGAAGAGAAAAGGAATAAAGGCGGGTTTGAGCCTCCTCAAGCAAAGCAGACATCAAGGATGGCTACAATAACTTGTAATAATTGCAAGTTTCAGGGCCACAAATACACAAGTTATGCAAAGCCATTGAGGCCAGATCTGCAAATTAGGAAGAACAAACACATGATATGTTCTTTTTGACTTCCTTCTCTGTCTCATCATTCATTAAGTATCACTGAAATTTATCCAACAAAAATAATTGCAGGAAAACAGGACATCCCCTGCATGGCAGCAAGGTGGAAGCTCAACATCTGGTACAACAACTCCTAGGGGTGCAGGCTCTACATCTGCTTCAAGGGGTTCATCTGCTGCTTCTTCAAGGGGCAACTCTACTAGAGTTGCTGCTACATCTGCTAGAGCTGCTAGTTCATCTGCTGGAGCTGCAAATTCTTCTCCTTCTGGTGCTGGTACTGCTGCTGCAAGGAGAGGTGCAAAAACAGGTGCAAGAAGCTTCAATCCTCCAAGAACTACTGCAGAAGCTTCAACTAGCCAGCCAACAGGAAATAGGTCCAAAAGGAAAAGATACATGAGCAAAAGGATGGAGGGGTACTTCTATGCCAGTGGGAACTACTGAGAGTTCTTGTTTGACCATGTATCCAAGTGCATGTGTGCTCCATCAGGCACTAGAGCACTTTATCTATGCCAAGACTAAATTTGAACTTATGTAATGCTATGTTGAACCTATGTGTGGCACTAAGAACTACTGTTGTGTATTGCTATGTTGAACCTATGTATACATCTTGGTTTTATGCTATGAGGAACTAATATCTATAATTCTTGTGTACTGCTATGTTGGCTTGCATGATCATATATATATATATATATATATATATAATTCTATGCTTGCACTGCCATATTTACTCTGTACTGCTATGTTGTTTGCCTGATCATCACATTCTGTGCATAATAATAATGTCGTAAGTTCCTGGTATACTCATGCCATAAGTTACTAGTATGTCACCACATTCTGTGCACAATAATTTGACTATCACACCAGTTTCACCTGGACTGATATAAATATAATACAAGAGACTGTACTGCAAATTAAGTTCAAATTCATGCCATAAGTTCAAATTCTAGACTTGAAGATAAACTGCATAATTCAGTACAAATTTAACCATTACAACAGTACAGTGCACTTCTAGTTAGGTCTGATTATTCAGTGCAACAGAGCACAACTACACCAATACAATACCACATTACATAATTAAAATTCATCACAAATCTCCTTCAACTTCTTGATCTTGTCCTTGTAGCCATGCTTCTGTTTCAGCAAATCAGAAATGATGTACTCCAGCCTTTTCTTTTCTTCCTTTAGTTGGTCTCTCTCTGTGAGCACTTGGTCTCTCTCTACCATAAGCTTATCCCTCTCCTTCTCTGCCTTTGCCCTGAGTAATTGATGTAGATTTGTGCAACCATGGTCTGCCAGCTTCTTCTTCTCCATCTCCTCTTTCAGATCACTAAGAGCCAACCTAGCATTGCCCAGCTGAGTAATTGCCTCCTCCTTGTCAGCCACCATCTTTGCAAAATCAAGTTTGAAAAATCTCAGCTCTTCCTCCATCTTCCTCTTTTCTCCAACTAATTTGAAATTGTGGTCACCAAGCATAACATTGTGTCTCACCATGTCCTCATTTTCTTTGTCATACATGCTCCACAATTCAGTTAGGCAGAACTGCAAAGCCACTGACCACTCAGGGTCTATCCACTCTAGATAGTTGCACTTTAGTTCAGGCTGAAATTCAGAAAAAATATTGTCAATCATACTACAAAAGAGATGTTCTCAATAAAGAATTGTAACCATTTAAGAGAAGAAACAATTATGAAAGCCTATAAAAATTAATATGTGCTGTCAATAAGAAATTATTGTCAATTTTAACAGCATATAACCTAAATATATGTTGTCAATAATTATAACAACAACTATATTGTGTCCACCAAATTATTTAATATAGCATAATTTCCTACTGGCATTAACAATTTTGTACACTACTAAATTATTTAGAGCATAATTTCCAACTGCCAGAGCATCATTTCCTACTGTCAGAGCATAACCACCAAATTATATCCAACTATGGGCAGTGACAATTCTTTACACTAATAAGTAGAGCAAAATTTCCTTGTGGCAATTGAATGGAGCAGAAACTAACTAAGATTAACTAATTACAATACTAAGCAACATACCTTCTCCTGACCACAAGCAAGAAAACATCGGCCAGTGTCAGTAGATTGAAATGCTACTAGCCCGAGGCAAGGCTCTCGATGCAGACAGTGAGAGGAGAGCTCATAAGCAATGCCACTCCATTCATAGCATGGGATTGTCCTAGGAAGCTAAAAACCCAAGAGATTGAACAAATCAGCGAGTTGGTAAGAAATCCCCAAGTCAAGAACCCTAACCCTAAATGCTGGAATCCCCAAATGAGCGTACCTGGCTAGTCACTCACTCATCGTCCAAAGAAGAAGAGCTTGACCCCTCGCTCCAAGAAACCATGGCGGAGTGGCGGACGGTGGCGGCACCGGCGGTCGTCGAGGTCGAGACAGAGCGGTCGGATGTGCTCTGGTGCGGTCTGGTCCGACCAGCGACCTGCGCGGCCCACTAATAAATGGGCGCGGAAATGGCCATCACCCTCCGTCAGCTCGCACCACATAGACCCGACAGGTGGGTCCCACCTGTCGGTTTCGCTGTTTTCGCGGCCAAATCAGCCCATCAGTGCTCCGCGTTACCTATTAGTCTCAGAGTCGGTGGTTTTTTGTGACATGGCTCAAATCTGGTACTGACCGGTTACCCTAGCATCTCCACTCGTTGGTTCTGGGCAAATAACTCATTTATCTATTGTCATAGAGCATCTCCACTCATTGGAGCCCCCCAGGGGCGTTTCTTCTGCCGAATGAAGCCTGCGCCGGCGGTAATTTGGCCTTGGGAAGCAAAATCTCCCAATGGTGGCCTCCCCAAGGAGCCACCTCGCCGCCACTTGTCCTCCCAGCATTGGTGGGGAGAGAAAAGGAGGAAAGATAGGTGGTTGGTGGGGGAGAAAAGGAGGAGAGGTGGGCGGTTGCTGGGGAAGAAAAGGAGGAGAGAGAGAGCGCATGGCCCTTTTTGCATGCAAAAGATCCTTGTCCAAAACCGGCGCTAATCGATGTCCTGGGGGCGTGACTGGGATCATTTTTGTCCGCCGGCAGTAAAAAAGGGCTCCTGGGGGCGTGGGTCGAGATGCTCTTATTTTTGTTAACCACAAAAATATCATCTCCCAAGTAAACTGAGTGCCTCAAGATGGGCACATGGCTTACTTTCAGATATATCCCGCGCACCCGCCATTGATGTTTACGATGTACATCACACAACTCTGTCCTCCGCCTCCCAGGCACATGGCTTCCCACAGCCGCTTGCACCTCCATTTTCACGTGCTCTCCATCGGTCGGTTGATGCCTCCTCCACCACCTCAATCCAAACCCGACACCTCCACCACCGGCACCTCGATGACGGACGTGCCCCCACCACCTCGGCATCGGCCGCATCGACATTACCTCGACATGGGTGACCAGATCTACCCTATCGGATCAAGGTAAGCCACTCCATTTTCTCTTTTTTCCTATTACTTTATTATTAATTAGCACTATATTTTGTATGTATGAAAAATATTAAAGCATGGAGCTTTTTTTAGATAGCATGTTTGCATTCAAACCACAAAATAACATAAAGTCCTTGACCCATACAAACACACCCTAGCACACACACAAAGAACCAGAATAACAAAGAGCACCCTAAAACAACCACTAAAACACGAAGTGTTGGGGAATGTAGTAATTTCAAAAAAATTCCTACGCACACGCAAGATCATGGTGATGTATAGCAACGAGAGGGAAGAGTATCGTCCACGTACCCTCGTAGGCCGTAAGCAGAAGCATTATGAGAACGCGGTTGATGTAGTCGAACGTCTTCACGATACGACCGAACCAAGTACCGAACGCACGACACCTCCGAGTTCAGCACACGTTCAGCTCGATGACGTCCCACGAACTCCGATCCAGCAGAGCTTCACAGGAGAGTTCCATCAGCACGACGACGTGTCGACGGTGATGATGTTACTACCGACGTAGGGCTTCGCCTAAGCACCGCTACGATATGATCGAGGTGGATTATGGTGGAGGGGGGCACCGCACACGGCTAAGGGATCAACGATCAACTTGTGTGTCTTGAGGTGCCCCCTGCCCCTGTATATAAAGGATGGAGGAGGGGAGGCCGGCTAGCCCCTAGGGCGTGCCAGAAGTGTGGAGTCCTACTAGGACTCCCTACCTCCCATATGGAATAGGAAAAGGGGAAGGGAAAAGGAGAAGGAAGGAAGGGGGCGCCCCCCTTCCCTAGTCCAATTCGGACCAGACCATGGGGAGGGGTGCGGCCACCTTTTGAGGCCTTTCTCTCCTTTCCCGTATGGCCCATTAAGGCCCAATACGAATTCCCATAACTCTCCGGTACTCCGAAAAATACCTGAATCATTCGGAACCTTTCCGATGTCCGAATATAGTCGTCCAATATATCGATCTTTACGTCTCGGCCATTTCGCGACTCCTCGTCATATCCCCGATCTCATCCGGGACTCCGAACTACCTTCGGTACATCAAATCACATAACTCATAATACAAATCGTCACCGAACATTAAGCGTGCGGACCCTACGGGTTCGAGAACTATGTATACATGACCGAGACACATCTCCAGTCAATAACCAATAGCAGAACATGGATGCTCATATTGGCTCCTACATATTCTACGAAGATCTTTATCGGTCAAACCGCATAACAACATACGTTGTTCCCTTTGTCATCGGTATGTTACTTGCCCGAGATTCAATCGTCGGTATCTCAATACCTAGTTCAATCTCGTTACTGGCAAGTTTCTTTACTCATTTCGTAATACATCATCCTGCAACTAACTCATTAATTACAATGCTTGCAAGGCTTATAGTGATGTGCATTATCGACAGGGCCTAGAGATACCTCTCCGACAATCGGAGTGACAAATCCTAATCTCGAAATACGCCAACTCAACAAGTACCTTCGGAGACACCTGTAGAGCACCTTTATAATCACTCAGTTACGTTGTGACGTTTGGTAACACACAAAGTGTTCCTCCGGTAAATTGGAGTTGCATGATCTCATAGTCATAGGAATATGTATAAGTCATGAAGAAAGCAATAGCAACATACTAAATGATCAAGTGCTAAGCTAACGGAATGGGTCAAGTCAATCACATCATTCTCCTAATGATGTGATCCCGTTAATCAAATGACAACTCATGTCTATGGCTAGGAAACTTAACCATCTTTGATTTAACGAGCTAGTCAAGTAGAGGCATACTAGTGACACTCTGTTTGTCTATGCATTCACACATGTATCAAGTTTCCGGTTAATACAATTCTAGCGTAATTAATAAACATTTATCATGAAATAAGGAAATAAATAATAACTTTATTATTGCCTCTAGGGCATATTTCCTTCATGAAGATCTCTGGAGCTCCGTTGTCATCATCCCTGAACCTTGCGAGAAGACCCCTGCATCACAAGACTCTGGAACCAGACCCAAACAGGTCATCATTTTCAACCACATACGACATAATCACCGCCACGCTGCTCCCCCTTATCTTCCCTCTGATGCCAAAAAGATAAGGACACACATGTGCATCCAATACGCCCGCTCCAGACTTCGTCGATTGTTGCTTTCTGTACCACTATATGCACCCCTTGTATAAGGATGTAGTGTGTATAGAATTGCAACTGAACACATTGGCAACTTATGGGTGGATTTTCACAGATAAGAGAAATGCATGTTCTACGCCTACTTTGCCTTGCTCGTCATCCCTTGAATAAATATTAGCAGGTTCGATTGGATCCTGTGGCAATCTTTGTTTACACAATGCAACTAAAATGAACATCCGATTTAAAAGAATTCTTGTTATTTATCCTTCATCAAGGTCAAAAAAACTTAATTGGAAGCACTAGATACTTGGGTATTGGACATCAATACAAAACTAGCAACACTTCTAACTAATCCTCTTCCGAAGAAGGATGCTAAGGATATTATCATGCATACTAACATGCATAACATAATCTTTGATACATTGACAAATTCAAGCACACATAAGTATATATATTTCTACAAAACATTCATTCCAAAAGACTAAATTGTAAGGCTCATCACATACTTCTAATAAATAATGCATAACATGCATAGCTTAAATGAAATAGCTATTTTATTTACTAGGAATGGAGTTTAGCACCGCGACCAGCGTCGGGACAGAAGAATCAGGCAGGGTGTACAAGCATGCAGTAAGCATGGGATACAACAATGCAGGGCAGCTCAACCCCGTCACCACCATAACCACAACAGTGCCGAACAATGCGGGTGGAGCCGCTTGTGGTGGTCTCGGGGCCCGTCGGGATAGTGTGGGTGAGGCACGCGTTTGAAGAGGAGAGAGAAGAGAAGCAGGCTACAGATTCGAGCAAGTACAATAGTGACATAGCCCAAATGTTGTAATCTAGAATAAGCCAGAACCAAATAAAACTCCCAAGTTGTGAATGGATTGTTCGTGTAGTCATGTCTTCATTGTGAATTGTGAGCGCTAAATCACTATTTTCCAACCATTTGTTGTTCATTCTTATAAGGTAGAATGTAGTAGCACTTGTGTTTGGTATTGTTGGCATGTTACTTTTGTCTTCAAAACTGAGATCGTTTCCTTCACTGAGAAGGAACAAAAGGCAACCATTTGTTGATTGATAGTGCAATTGGAGACAAACATGATGACTGGTAACAATGGCGACATGTCCTTTTCTCCCAATTATATCCAGGAAGTTAATCTCCAGAAGCAACAAACATTGATATGAGCCATGATAGTACAATTTTAAAATGATCAGACCAACAATAGGTGATAGCTAAGTTGTACATGCTAGTGCTCTGTGATTGTATAGCATTGTTAATTCCAAAAAAGTACATGATCTCTTCATTTATTTATGCTTGGCCATGTGATTTACACCTCTGGTCTTAAAGAGATTGTTTGATATTGTCAAAAACTCGTTTGTCGCTTGCTGTCTAGCCATAGATGTATCTTGAAAGATGTAATTGTGGTTGTAATATGCTGCAGCTCCTTGCTACTATTGCCTTCTTTTTCCATATGGTTGAAAATGTAACAAAAATTGTATGTATATAGTCAACAATCTGCAAAAACAAAACCCAAGAACTCTCCAATCATGCATGACGTGCCTTGGTTCGTAAATAATACCGCTCTCTTTGGTTTCCTCCATTCTCTCAGCACTTACTCTAGCATTCTGTTTTTTCATACGAGAACTTGGCAGCACAACTAGTAGGACAAAGCACACATACTGGTTTCAGAACAGCTGGACAATTTATAATGGTTATCAGGTCACACATAACAGATGCGGTTGTTAGATTCATGCATTCTATCTAGGGTTGTGTCGTTACAAAAACTCCATGTTGTCAATAAGATAGATTTTTTTTTACCAAAACACCATCAATTAAACTATCATGTTGATGGAGCACATTTTTATTCACAGTTAGAAATAATAAATGATTAACATCGAGCTGTGTATTGTTGTTCCCTGAAGCAACTATTGTCTATCTATTGTTTGTTACACCAATATAACTCCTTTCTCATTTATCACTTTGTATGCTTCGGAAGATCACATGCTATAATCTAGAATAAGCTGGTATAAAATAAATCGTTTTTTTGGATTTCCATATGTTTCCATACATGTTATAATCTAGAATAAAGAAGTAGTAACTAGTAAGTAAACTAGCGCGTTGGGTGACTGTTTTCCATCCATATGTTGTTCATCTACTACCTCTATAAAAAGAAGAGAGGGGGAAGATCCAAACAATCAGACTCATCCATCAACAATATCTAATGGCCCTTAAAACTTCCATGGCTAACGCAACAAACCACGCATTAAGCCACTATCCATCCATCGATAACCCTGCCCCATCGTTCAGAAAAAAGCAAACAACGCACGCCCCCATGTCCTCTCGCCCCGCCCGCGCGATCTCGACCTCTCGCCCCCTCCTCCTCTCGCGCCGTTCGCCGCCCCACCGTTCCTCTCGCAGCCGTTAGCCGCCTGAGCCACCAGCCACGCCCTTCGCCGCTGGAGCCGCCCGCCATGCCCTTCGCCACCGGAGCCGCCCTTCACTGGGGTAGCCCCATCACTGGGAGTCCGGGGACGAGGAGGACAACGTCGACTACGAGGACGAGGAACACCGAGAGGCCAGACATCGTCTGATCCGCACCGTGCCAACCGTCGACTGGTTCAATGTTGAGGGCAACGAGGTATCCGGCGCGCAGCCGCTCGAGGACCCCGAGGTGAGCGCCGCTCTGCTACCGGTGCGCCTGTTTTCCCTCCTGTGTCCTTTGATTCTGTATGCAGCGAGGTGTTTGACGCTTGTTGTTCATGTCGCACGCGTGAAATGTCATGAGAGCGGTGACTGCCGTTTGCTGCTGATTTTGATTAGCTTCAGCGTCTTCTATTGGATTGGAGAATAGCGAATCTACACATCCTTATGGCTCAAGATGGCCATTCTTGGGCAAGGGGATACATATTTTGCGTTAGATCAGAAACATCAATTGTTTTCTTCCTTCATGCAAATTTCCATTGCATCATAGAGAGTGCATTCTTTGGAAAAGTAGTGGCTGCACCCACTTTCGGTGCACCCACGGTGCACCCACGCAAAAAACATATCAAAACATTTCGAAAAAATATGAAACTTCGTGGAAATGATGATCAACAAATGTTATGAGGGCTTGCCAAATTTGGTGGTCAAATAACATTCGAGAAGCGCTCTACAAAAAAGACAAAATTGCAAAATCTACTCAAACAATGCACGTACATTTTGACTAATTTTCAGTGATTTTGTCTTTTTTTGTAGAGAGCTCCTCGAATGTTATTTGGCCACCAAATTTTTCAAGCCCCCATAACATTTGTTGATGATCATTTTCACAAAGTTTCAGATTTTTCGAAATGTTTTGATATGTTTTCTTGCGTGGGTGCGCCATGGGTGCACCTTGCATCATATTGTGTTCGGTGCCATTGCCCACTGGACACCCATTTGCAAAAAATCTTGACCGGCCAAAATGGCTCGCGAGGTAGCAGATGCAGACCTCGGTGCCATTGTGTTCCAGAAATTGGATGTTGGAAATACCGGCATTTCAAAACGCGAGCACATAGTGAAGACGGGTCTGTCAACAACCTCCATCCTTGTTTGGCAAGGATAGCAAGATTGAAAAGGGCCATGTCACGGAAGCCCATACCACCAAGCGCCTTAGGTGTAGTAAGCCACTCCCAAGAGCACCAATGCAATTTCCTTTTCCCATCTTCACGGCCCCACCACTCATCAGCAATAATCTGACGAACTTCTCGCAAATTTCAACAGGAAATTGAAAGCAGCTCATAATATATGTAGGAATAGCTTGAATAATGGACTTTAGTAAAGCTTCTTTTCCCGCTCTAGAAATTGGTCGTTCATACCATGCAAAAAATACTAGCCCAAGCACGATCAAGCAAAAACTTGAAATAATTAGTTGGATATTTTCCTATTTCGGTAGGCATACCAAGATAGTAGTCATTTAAAGCTTCATTTGAGATCCCCAACAGATTTTTAACTCGCTGTTTGACATGCTCCGGACAATGCTTCCCAAAGAACAAAGAAGATTTATCCTTGTTGACCAACTGCCCGGAACCCTGACAGTAAAGATTCGAAGTAGACTCCAAAACCTCCACACTATGTGTATCATTCCGTGCAAAGAAGATACTGTCATCGGCAAAAAGGAGATGTGAGATAGGTGGGCCTAGTCGGCCATTCTTAATACCATGTAGCTCGCCGCAATTCTCCTTCTGAAACAACAGACTTGACAAACCTTCAGTACACAAGAGGAACAAATAAGGGCACCTTGTTGGATACCTCTAGAGGGTACAACTGGATTAGTAAGTTCTCCATTAACCCTGACAGCATAGCAAACATTAGTGACATCTCATAACAAAAGCAATCCATCTCGGAGCAAAACCCAGCTTGGAGAGACAGCCATGAAGATAGTCCCATTGAACGTGATCATAGGCCTTCATCATATCAATCTTCATCGCAAAGAATTGTTGCTTAGCTCGTTGTTTACGAATAGTGTGTAGGAACTCATATGCAATAAGAGTGTTGTTTGTAATCAAACGCCCAGGAACAAAGGCACTTTGTAAATCAGAAATAACAACGGGCATTAGAGCAGTTGTTTTCACAGCCATGCTACACTTTATCTACACCGACAAGCCGCCTTGCGTCGAAGACTATGTGGACTTCTTGGCAAATCATGTACTACAACGACGGAAATGTGTAGGAGTAGAGATTTTGGAACAGTTGGATAATTTATAATAGTGTTGTCACACAAAACAAATGCAATTGCCACATTCATGCAATCCCTGTGTCAACTTCATGAAATTGTTATTCATGCATTCCTTGTCCTTGTTTCCATCTTTTCGAAATCCATGCAACAAGATATAATATATTTTTTATACCAAAACACCATCAAGTAGACTATCTCTTGTTGATGGTGCACATATAATCAAAATTACGATCTAAATATTTAGCATATGTTGTCAATTGTTGCTTTAGCAACAACAACAAAACTGCAACCCTAGAATTCTTTTGCAATACCTTGATGGCACATGCTTTTCTCTAGACTTGTTTAGGAGAAAAAGCTTCGTTCCTCAAATTTTCATCTTACTTTAGAGGGGGAAAAGCAGCACATCATTCAAACTAGAGCTGAGTTAAAAAGTATGACCTTATAGTACTAATCTTATTACGCAACTAGTTTTGACAAATCAAGCAAACAACCATATCAATAAATTTGCGAGATGGGATTTATTATTTGTTACTCTCTCCATTCCAGAATATAAGAGGACCAATTTTCCTAAAAGTCAAACATATATGCTTTTTTTGCAAGGAACAGGAGCGGAGGTAAGGGGGGACGGGCGGGGGGCACCCCCCCCAATGGTTGCACCGTACTGAAGTACCATAGCGTAGGTCCCAGGTAGATTAGGCAAGGCCAATTTTTTTGAGCAACTGCACCCTTTATTAAACGTTCAAACACATGGGGATAAAGATGATATCGGGCAAAATACTAAGCCACACATGGCGCCCGGGGCTAAGAGAGGCAGCTGCCTTTGCTAAAGCATGTGCCTCTCCGTTATGCTTCCTATTCTCATGAAGAAACTTTACATCCTGGAAATGACTCCTCTCGTGCTTGATATCTTGTGAGATAGAAAAGTATCAACAAGGAACTTCGTCTTGTATGTTCATCACTACCTCCAAGCAATCTGAGGCCAAACATATGGATTGAACCTGCAAATCCAAGGCGAGAGAGAGGGCCTCGCAACATGCCTGTGCTTCGAGTATAGTTGGGTCGAGGCGGCCTTCATAGATGATGGACGAGGCACCCAAGTAGTTTCCTCGTTTGTCCCTGCAGATCACTACTGCAGCTGCGTGGTCTCCGATCTTCGAAAAGTATGCATCAACATTCAGTTTAACATCATGGTGCTCAGGCGGGAGCCACGCATGTGAAGGTGAATCCCCCTGGCTACTTCTAGTCACATGCAGGTCCCCTGAAGTTACATGTAGGTCCTTGGGATGTGGTTTCTTGTATGGCATCATCTCGAGCTCTGCTAGAAACTTATCAACGAAAATATGGGTACTTAGTGGACTCTGGTACTGATCGTCATGGATGGCACGACGTCTCGCACACCATATGGCCCACATTGTCACCAATACCCGTGCTAGGTCGGCCGAAGGTAGGGTATCAACCAATCATAGCATCCAAAGCTTGGCATCCTTCTCCCTGCTTGATATGATTGTTTCCGTCAAATCCTCGTCAGTGAGGGCCCAGACGCAGCGAGCCATGCGGCAGTCAAAGAGGGAATGACGTCATGTATCGACCGCCACGTGACAGATAGCGCACTCCGTTGAGTCAGCCATACTTCGGTGTTTTCGGACCTCTCCGGTTGGGATCGAGCTCTTGGCCAACCTCCAGGTGAAGACCCGTACTTTTGAGGGAACTGCGACACCCCATAGTCTAGACTAGGACCGGCGATCTGCATCGGCCCACGAGTGCCCCTCGATGTGTTCAAGCCAATTAGTGCGCTACTGTTTTGTGGAGGACAGAAGTTTATATGCCGACCTCACCGTGAAAACGCCCTTGCGTTCATAATGCCAAGCCCAGAAATTGTCGTGGACTCGAGAGCTGAGAGGGATGTTGAGGATTGCTTCCTTGTCCATTGCATAGAGGTGTGTTTCAAGCACATCGACATCCCAGGAAGAGGTGACCGAGTTGATGAGTTCTGACACCATCTATGGAGGGTTGGTCGTCTTCGGGCACACCGGTCGGAGCTTAAAATCTCGTGGTATCCAGTTATCCACCCAAATGTTGGTGTCCTCGCCGGAGCCGATACGTTTCACGAGACCAAGCTGGAATGTGTCTCGGCCTTCAATCAGAGAGCGCCGGACTTGAGATGGGTTCCTGCCCAGCTCGGCTTCAAGGATCGACGATGTAGGTGTTGGGGAACGTTGTAGAAAACAAAAATTTTCCTACGGTTTCACCAAGATCCATCTATGAGTTCATCTAGCAACGAGTGATCGGATTGCATCTACATACCTTTGTAGATCACGCGCGGAAGCGTTCAAAGAACGGGGATGAGGAAGTCGTACCCGACGTGATCCAAATCACCGGAGATCCTAGCGCCGAACGGACGGCACCTCCGAGTTCAACACACGTACGGTCAGCGTGATGTCTCCTCCTTCTTGATCCAGCAAGGGGGAATGAGAGGTTGATGAAGATCCAGCAGCACGACGGCGTGGTGGTGGATGCAACAGTCACCGCAGCAGGGCTTCTGTAGACATGTAGACAATAGGGTTCTAGCAAGAACGTTTTCTTACCTACGTAAAAGCCACAACGTGATTTGTCAACTTCTATTTACCCTTCATAAGGACCCTTTTCATCGAATCCGCTCCAACTAAAGTGGGAGAGACAGACACCCGCTAGCCACCTTATGCAACTAGTGCATGTCAGTCGGTGGAACCAGTCTCACGTAAGCGTACGTGTAAGGTCGGTCCGGGCCGCTTCATCCCACAATACCGCTGAAGCAAAATAAGACTAGTAGCGGCAAGAAAGTTGACAACATCTACGCCCACAACAAATTGTGTTCTACTCGTGCAAAGAGAACTACGCATAGACCTAGCTCATGATGCCACTGTTGGGGAACGTTGTAGAAAACAAAAATTTTCCTACGGTTTCACCAAGATACATCTATGAGTTCATCTAGCAATGAGTGATTGGATTGCATCTACATACCTTTGTAGATCACGCGCGGAAGCGTTCAAAGAATGGGGATGAGGAAGTCGTACTCAACGTGATCCAAATCACCGGAGATCCTAGCGCCGAACGGACGGCACCTCCGCGTTCAACACATGTACGGTCAGCGTGACGTCTCCTCCTTCTTGATCCAGCAAGGGGGAAGGAGAGGTTGATGAAGACCCAGCAGCACGACGGCGTGGTGGTGGATGCAGCAGTCACCGCAGCAGGGCTTTGCCGTTCTCTACGGAGGAGGAGGAGGTCTTGGAGGGGAGAGGGAGGCGCCAGGGGCATGGGGTGCGGCTGCCCTCCCTCCCCACCTCTATATATAGGGTCCCCAAGGGGGGGCGCCGTCCCTGGAGATCCAATCTCCCAAGGGGGCGGCGGCCAAGGGGGGTGGAGTGCCCCCCAAGGCAAGTGGGGAGCCCCCCACCCTAGGGTTCCCAACCCTAGGCGCAGGGGGAAGGCCCAAGGCGGGCGCACCAGCCCACTAGGGGCTGGTTCCCCTCCCACTGCAGCCCATGGGGCCCTCCGGGATAGGTGGCCCCACCCGGTGGACCCCCGGGACCCTTCCGGTGGTCCCGGTACAATACCGGTGACCCCGAAACTTGTCCCGATGGCCGAAATAGCACTTCCTATATATAATTCTTTACCTCCGGACCATTCCGGAACTCCTCGTGACGTCCGGATATCATCCGGGACTCCGAACAACTTTCGGGTTACTACATATACATATCTCTACAATCCTAGCGTCACCGAACCTTAAGTGTGTAGACCCTACGGGTTCGGGAGACATGTAGACATGACCGAGATGGCTCTCCGGTCAATAACCAACAGCAGGATCTGGATACCCATGTTGGCTCCCACATGCTCCTCGATGATCTCATCGGATGAACCACAATGTCGAGGATTCAAGCAACCCCGTATACAATTCCCTTTGTCAATCGGTACGTTACTTGCCCGAGATTCGATCGTCGTTATCCCAATACCTCATTCAATCTCGTTACCGGCAAGTCACTTTACTCGTACCGTAATGTATGATCCCGTGACCAGACACTTGGTCACTTTGAGCTCATTATGATGATGCATTACCGAGTGGGCCTAGAGATACCTCTCCGTCATACGGAGTGACAAATCCCAGTCTTGATCCGTGTCAACCCAACAGACACTTTCGGAGATACCCGTAGTATACCTTTATAGTCACCCAGTTACGTTGTGACGTTTGCTACACCCAAAGCACTCCTACGGTATCCGGGAGTTACACGATCTCATGGTCTAAGGAAAAGATACTTGACATTGGAAAAACTCTAGCAAACGAACTATACGATCTTGTGCTATGTTTAGGATTGGGTCTTATCCATCACATCATTCTCCTAATGATATGATCTCGTTATCAATGACATCCAATGTCCATAGTCAGGAAACTATGACTATCTGTTGATCAACGAGCTAGTCAACTAGAGGCTTACTAGGGACATGTTGGTGTCTATGTATTCACACATGTATTACGATTTCCGGATAACACAATTATAGCATGAATAAAAGACAATTATCATGAACAAGGAAATATAATAATAATCATTTTATTATTGCCTCTAGGGCATATTTCCAACAGTCTCCCACTTGCACTAGAGTCAATAATCTAGTTACATTGTGATGAATCGAACACCCATGGAATTCTGGTGTTGATCATGTTTTGCTCTAGGGAGAGGTTTAGTCAACGGATCTGCTACATTCAGGTCTGTATGTACTTTATAAATCTCTATGTCTCCATTTTGAACACTTTCACGAATGGAGTTGAAGCGACGCTTGATATGCCTGGTCTTCCTGTGAAACCTGGGCTCCTTGGCAATGGCAATAGCTCCAGTGTTGTCACAGAAGAGAGTCATCGGGCCCGACGCATTGGGTATGACTCCTAGGTCGGTAATGAACTCCTTCACCCAGACTGCTTCGTGTGCTGCCTCCGAGGCTGCCATGTACTCCGCTTCACATGTAGATCCCGTCACAATGCTTTGCTTGCAACTGCACTAGCTTACTGCCCCACCATTCAAAATATACACGTATCCAGTTTGTGACTTAGAGTCATCCAGATCTATGTCGAAGCTAGCATCGACGTAACCCTTTACGACGAGCTCTTCGTCACCTCCATAAACAAGAAACATTTCCTTAGTCCTTTTCAGGTACTTCAGGATATTCTTGACTGCTGTCCAGTGTTCCTTGCCGGGATTACTTTGGTACCTACCTACCAAACTTACGACAAGGTTTACATCAGGTCTGGTACACAGCATGGCATACATAATAGAACCTATGGCTGAGGCATAGGGGATGACACTCATCTCTTCTATATCTTCTGCAGTGGTCGGACATTGAGCTTAGCTCAATTTCACACCTTCCAACACAGGCAAGAACCCCTTCTTAGACTGATCCATATTGAACTTCTTCAATATCTTATCAAGGTATGTGCTTTGTGAAAGACCTATGAGGCGTCTTGATCTATCTCTATAGATCTTGATGCCTAATATATAAGCAGCTTCTCCAAGGTCCTTCATTGAAAAACTCTTATTCAAGCAGGCCTTAATGCTGTCCAAAAGCTCTATATCATTTCCCATCAAAATTATGCCATCTACATATAATATGAGAAATGCTACACAGCTCCCACTCACTTTCTTGTAAACGCAGGCTTCTCCATAAGTCTGCATAAACCCAAACGCTTTGATCATCTCATCAAAGCGAATGTTCCAACTCCGAGATGCTTGCACCAGCCCATAAATCGAGCGTTGGAGCTTGCACACCTTGTCAGCATTCTTAGGATCGACAAAACCTTCCGGCTGCATCATATATAGTTCTTCCTTAAGATAACCGTTAAGGAATGCCATTTTGACGTTCATTTGCCATATCTCATAATCATAGTATGCGGCAATTGCTAACATGATTCGGACGGACTTCAGCTTTGGCACGGGAGAGAATGTCTCATCGTAGTCAACCCCTTGAACTTGTCGATAACCCTTAGCGACAAGCCTAGCTTTATAGATGGTCACATTACCATCCGCGTCTGTCTTCTTCCTAAAGGTCCATTTATTTTCTATGGCTCGCCGATCATCGGGCAAGTCAGTCAAAGTCCATACTTCGTTTTCATACATGGATCCTATCTCGGAATTCATGGCTTCCAGCCATTTGTCGGAATCCGGGCCCGCCATCGCTTCTTCATAGTTCGAAGGTTCACCGTTGTCTAACAACATGATTTCCAAGACAGAGTTGCCATACCACTCTGGTGCGGAACGTCTCCTTGTGGACCTTCGAAGTTCAGTAGGAGCTTGATCAGAAATATCTTGATCATCATCATTAACTTCCTCTCTAATTGGTGCAGGCACCACAGGAACATTTTCCTGAGCTGCGCTACTCTTTGCTTCAAGAGGCAGTACTTCATCAAGCTCTACTTTCCTCCCACTTACTTCTTTCGAGAGAAACTCTTTCTCTTGAAAGGATCCATTCTTGGCAACAAAGATCTTGCCTTCGGATCTGAGGTAGAAGGTATACCCAATAGTTTCTTTAGGGTATCCTATGAAGACGCATTTTTCCGACTTGGGTTCGAGCTTTTCAAGTTGAAGTTTCTTGACATAAGCATCGCATCCCCAAACTTTTACAAACGACAGCTTAGACTTCTTCCCAAACCATAATTCATACGGTGTCGTCTCAACGGATTTCGACGGAGCCCTATTTAAAGTGAATGCGGCAGTCTCTAAAGCATAGCCCCAAAATGACAGCGGTAAATCGGTAAGAGACATTATAGATCACACCATATCCAATAGAGTGCGATTACGACGTTCGGACACACCATTACGCTGAGGTGTTCCAGGCGGCATGAGTTGTGAAACTATTCCACATTTTCTTAAGTGTGTGCCAAATTCGTGACTCAAGTATTCTCCTCCATGATCTGATCGCAAAAACGTGATTTTTCTGTCACGTTGATTCTCAACCTCACTCTGAAATTCCTTGAACTTTTCAAAGATTTCAGACTTGTGTTTCATTAAGTAGACATACCCATATCTACTCAAGTCATCAGTGAGGGTGAGAACATAACGATAGCCACCACGAGCCTCAACACTCATTGCACCGCACACATCAGTATGTATGATTTCCAATAGGTTAGTTGCTCGCTCCATTGTTCTTGAGAACGGAGTCTTGGTCATCTTACCCATGAGGCATGGTTCGCACGTGTCAAATGATTCGTAATCAAGAGACTCTAAAAGTCCATCTGCATGGAGCTTCTTCATGCGTTTGACACCTATGTGACCAAGGCGGCAGTGCCACAAGTATGTGGGACTATCATTATCAACCTTACATCTTTTGGTATTCACACTATGAATATGTGTAGCATTACGCTCGAGATTCATTAAGAATAAACCATTCACCATAGGAGCATGACCATAAAACATATCTCTCATATAAATAGAACAACCATTATTCTCGGATTTAAATGAGTAGCCATCTCGAATTAAACGAGATCCTGATACAATGTTCATGCTCAAAGCTGGTACTAAATAACAATTATTGAGGTTTAAAACTAATCCCGTGGGTAAATGTAGAGGTAGCGTGCCGACAGCGATCACATCGACCTTGGAACCATTCCCGACGCGCATCGTCACCTCGTTCTTCGCCAGTCTCCGTTTATTCCGCAGCTCCTGCTTTGAGTTACAAATGTGAGCAACCGCACCGGTATCAAATACCCAGGAGCTACTACGAATACTGGTAAGGTACACATCAATTACATGTATATCACATGTACCTTTTGTGTTGCCGGCCTTCTTGTCCGCTAAGTATTTGGGGCAGTTCCGCTTCCAGTGACCACTTCCCTTGCAATAAAAGCACTCAGTCTTGGGCTTGGGTCCATTCTTTGGCTTCTTCCCGACAGCTTGCTTACCGGGCGCGGCAACTCCCTTGCCGTCCTTCTTGAAGTTCTTTTTACCCTTGCCTTTCTTGAACTTGGTGGTTTTATTAACCATCAACACTTGATGTTCCTTTTTGACTTCTACCTCTGCTGATTTCAGCATTGAAAATACCTCAGGAATGGTCTTTTCCATCCCCTGCATATTGAAGTTCATCACAAAGCTCTTGTAGCTCGGTGGAAGAAACTGAAGGATTCTGTCAATGACCGCGTCATCCGGGAGATTAACTCCCAGCTGAGTTAAGTGGTTATGTAATCCAGACATAGTGAGTATGTGCTCATTGACAGAACTATTTTCCTCCATCTTACAGCTGAAGAACTTGTCGGAGACTTCATATCTCTCAACCCGGGCATGAGCTTGAAAAACCATTTTCAGCTCTTCGAACATCTCTTATGCTCCATGTCTCTCAAAACGCTTTTGGAGCCCCGGTTCTAAGCTGTAAAGCATGCCGCACTGAACGAGGGAGTAGTCATCAGCACGTGTCTGCCAAGCGTTCATAACGTCTTGGTTCTGTGGGACGGGTGCGTCACCTAGCGGTGCTTCTAGGACATAATCTTTCTTGGCAGCTATGAGGATGATCCTCAGGTTTCGGACCCAGTCCGTATAATTGCTGCCATCGTCTTTCAGCTTGGTTTTCTCTAGGAACGCGTTGAATTTGAGGACAACGTGGGCCATTTGATCTACAAGACATATTGTAAAGTTTTTAGACTAAGTTCATGATAATTAAGTTCATCTAATCAAATTATATAATGAACTCCCACTTAGATAGACATCCCTCCAGTCATCTAAGTATAACATGATCCGAGTTAACTAGGACGTGTCCGATCATCACGTGAGACGGACTAGTCAACATCGGTGAACATCTTCATGTTGATCGTATCTTCTATACGACTCATGATCGACCTTTCGGTCTTCTGTGTTCCGAGGCCATGTCTGTACATGCTAGGCTCGTCAAGTCAACCTAAGTGTTTACATGTGTAAATCTGTCTTACACCCGTTGTATGTGAACGTTGGAATCTATCACACCTGATCATCACGTGGTGCTTCGAAACAACGAACTGTCGCAATGGTGCACAGTTAGGGGAAACACTTTCTTGAAATTATTATGAGGGATCATCTTATTTACTACCGTCGTTCTAAGTAAATAAGATGCAAAAACATGATAAACATCACATGCAATCAAATAATAATAGTGACACATAACTCCTTTGATCTCCATCTTGGGGCTCCATGATCATCTTGTCACCGGCATGACACCATGATCTCCATCATCATGATCTCCATCATCGTGTCTCCATGAAGTTGCTCGCCAACTATTACTTCTACTACTATGGCTAACACGTTTAGCAATAAAGTAAAGTAATTTACATGGCGTTTCTCAATGACACGCAGGTCATACAAAAAATAAAGACAACTCCTATGGCTCCTGCCGGTTGTCATACTCATCGACATGCAAGTCGTGATTCCTATTACAAGAACATGATCTCATACATCACATATATATCATTCATTATTCATCACAACTTTGGCCATATCACATCACAAAGCACTTGCTGCAAAAACAAGTTAGACGTCCTCTAATTGTTGCTGCAAGTTTTACGTGGCTGCAATAGGGTTCTAGCAAGAACGTTTTCTTACCTACGTAAAAGCCACAACGTGATTTGTCAACTTCTATTTACCCTTCATAAGGACCCTTTTCATCGAATCCGCTCCAACTAAAGTGGGAGAGACAGACACCCGCTAGCCACCTTATGCAACTAGTGCATGTCAGTCGGTGGAACCAGTCTCACGTAAGCGTACGTGTAAGGTCGGTCCGGGCCGCTTCATCCCACAATACCGCTGAAGCAAAATAAGACTAGTAGCGGCAAGAAAGTTGACAACATCTACGCCCACAACAAATTGTGTTCTACTCGTGCAAAGAGAACTACGCATAGACCTAGCTCATGATGCCACTGTTGGGGAACGTTGTAGAAAACAAAAATTTTCCTACGGTTTCACCAAGATCCATCTATGAGTTCATCTAGCAATGAGTGATTGGATTGCATCTACATACCTTTGTAGATCACGCGCGGAAGCGTTCAAAGAACGGGGATGAGGAAGTCGTACTCAACGTGGTCCAAATCACCGGAGATCCTAGCGCCGAACGGACGGCACCTCCGCGTTCAACACATGTACGGTCAGCGTGACGTCTCCTCCTTCTTGATCCAGCAAGGGGGAAGGAGAGGTTGATGAAGGCCCAGCAGCACGACGGCGTGGTGGTGGATGCAGCAGTCACCGCAGCAGGGCTTTGCCGTTCTCTACGGAGGAGGAGGAGGTCTTGGAGGGGAGAGGGAGGCGCCAGGGGCATGGGGTGCGGCTGCCCTCCCTCCCCACCTCTATATATAGGGTCCCCAAGGGGGGGCGCCGTCCCTGGAGATCCAATCTCCCAAGGGGGCGGCAGCCAAGGGGGGTGGAGTGCCCCCCAAGGCAAGTGGGGAGCCCCCCACCCTAGGGTTCCCAACCCTAGGCGCAGGGGGAAGGCCCAAGGCGGGCGCACCAGCCCACTAGGGGCTGGTTCCCCTCCCACTTCAGCCCATGGGGCCCTCCGGGATAGGTGGCCCCACCCGGTGGACCCCCGGGACCCTTCCGGTGGTCCCGGTACAATACCGGTGACCCCGAAACTTGTCCCGATGGCCGAAATAGCACTTCCTATATATAATTCTTTACCTCCGGACCATTCCGGAACTCCTCGTGACGTCCGGATATCATCCGGGACTCCGAACAACTTTTGGGTTACTACATATACATATCTCTACAACCCTAGCGTCACCGAACCTTAAGTGTGTAGACCCTACGGGTTCGGGAGACATGTAGACATGACCGAGATGGCTCTCCGGTCAATAACCAACAGCAGGATCTGGATACCCATGTTGGCTCCCACATGCTCCTCGATGATCTCATCGGATGAACCACAATGTCGAGGATTCAAGCAACCCCGTATACAATTCCCTTTGTCAATCGGTACGTTACTTGCCCGAGATTTGATCGTCGTTATCCCAATACCTCATTCAATCTCGTTACCGGCAAGTCACTTTACTCGTACCGTAATGTATGATCCCGTGACCAGACACTTGGTCACTTTGAGCTCATTATGATGATGCATTACCAAGTGGGCCTAGAGATACCTCTCCGTCATACGGAGTGACAAATCCCAGTCTTGATCCGTGTCAACCCAACAGACACTTTCGGAGATACCCGTAGTATACCTTTATAGTCACCCAGTTACGTTGTGACGTTTGGTACACCCAAAGCACTCCTACGGTATCCGGGAGTTACACGATCTCATGGTCTAAGGAAAAGACACTTGACATTGGAAAAACTCTAGCAAACGAACTATACGATCTTGTGCTATGTTTAGGATTGGGTCTTGTCCATCACATCATTCTCCTAATGATATGATCTCGTTATCAATGACATCCAATGTCCATAGTCAGGAAACCATGACTATCTATTGATCAACGAGCTAGTCAACTAGAGGCTTACTAGGGACATGTTGGTGTCTATGTATTCACACATGTATTACGATTTTCGGATAACACAATTATAGCATCAATAAAAGACAATTATCATGAACAAGGAAATATAATAATAATCCTTTTATTATTGCCTCTAGGGCATATTTCCAACAGTAGGATAATAGATAGCTTTGATAATACGAGCGCTCAGGGATTTCGTTCCTGGAGGAGACGCCAAGCTTGCCGCGCAAGCAAGGCTAGATTAAAGAGTTCGATGTCACGGAATCCCATACCCCCCCCCCATGAATTTTGGCTGTGTCATCACTTCCTAGGAGACCCAAGCTGTTTTCCTCTCGCCATTTTTTGATCCCCACCAAAATTCCTCAAGATACCATTGATGCGTTGGCACAGGCCTCGTGGAATCTTAAAATAGGCCATGGAATATGTGGGGATTGCTTGCGCCACGGACTTGATGAGCACCTCGTTCCCTCCAACCGAAAGTGCCTTCTCCATCCAGCCTTGTACTTTCTTCCAGATCCTATCCTTCAAATATGTGAAAGACCCCTCCTTAGCTCTTCCCACATCGGCAGGGAGTCCAAGGTACTTTTTAGAAAGCTTCTCATTTTGAACTTGGAGAAGTTGTTTGATCTCTTGCCTCGAGGATTCAGAGCAGCCCTTGCTAAAGAAAATGGAGGATTTCTCCTTGTTGATGTGTTGCCCTGATGCCGCATAGTACTTTTGAAGAAGGGTATCCACTCTATTTGCCATCTCCGGGGTAGCATTGAAAAATAGAAGACGGTCATCTGCAAAAAGCAAGTGATTTACCTGTGGTGCACCTGCCGCCACCGTGATACCATTCACACTCTCATCAGGTCTTGTGGATTTCAGAAGACAGGAGAGCCCCTCAGCAGACAAAAGAAATAGATATGGGGATATAGGGCAACCCTGTCTGAGACCGCGGGAGGGCCTGAACTCCTCCTGTTTGTCACCATTGAATATGACCGAAAAAGACACAGATGTGATGCACCTCATAACTGTCTGTGTGAAACGTGGGTTGATTCCCAGTTTGAGCATAACTCTCCCCAAGTAGTGCCACTCAAGCCTGTCATAAGCCTTCATCATATCCAGTTTTAAGGCACAATACCTATTGCCCTTCAGCTTCCTTGTTTTCATATAGTGTAGACATTCGTAGGCTGAAATGAAGTTGTCCGTAATAAGACGTCCTGGTACAAATGCTGACTGTTCTTCGGAAATGACCCGGGGGAGAATAAGCTTGAGCCGATTTGCCAATGCCTTGGATGCAATCTTATAGATCACGTTGAAAAGTCTTATCGGTCGAAATTGTGCTAAATTTTTTGGGCTAGCAATCTTGGGAATTAAAACAATGAACGTTTTGTTAATCTCCTCCGGGGAATCCTCTCCGTTAAGAACTCGGAGCACCATAGCAGTAACCTCATCGCCACACAACTCCCAGTGTCGTTGGAAAAAGTGTGCAGGGAAACCATCCGGCCCTGGAGCCTTGGTCGGGAACATCTGAAAGAAAGAAGGTTTTACCTCAGCGTTGGTATAATGTGCATTTAGTGAGGCGTTCATGGAAGCGTCCACTCTCGAGGGTATATGCGAAAGAACTTCCTCAATGCCCACCGTCGTTTCTGAGGCATACAGGTTGCTGTAAAAGGATGTGGCCATGTCCGCCATCTCTTGCTCGTCCGTGCAAGTAGAACCATCCGGCCGTTGCAGCTCGGCAATGCGGTTCTTTGCCTTTCGCGCGCTCACCTTGCGGTGAAAAAACTTGGTGTTGCTGTCTCCCTCTGCTAGCCACTGGATTCGAGCCCTTTGACGCCACATGATCTCCTCCCTTAGACAAAGTTCTATCATGCAGGTTTCCACCCGCTCCTCTTCAGCCGACGGTCCGGTGCGGTTGGGTAGCGAACGCAGCTCTTCAAGATTCTTGCATAGACGGCGGAGTTCAGCCCGGACTGCTCCAAAAGTGGACTGTCCCCAGCGTTGCAGCCTTCCAGCTACCGACGCCAGCTTATCTGATAATTCTGTGACTGTATGTGCTCTTCCTGTTGAATTCTAGGCCTCGATAAGCATGTCGCCGAAACGTGTGTCCCGCTCCCACATACACTCATAGCGGAATTGTTTCTGTTTTGCGCGCACACCTGTAGCATTCAGGCCAGTCTGCAAGAAGATCGGGCAGTGATCCGACTTTGCTGCGGTAAGATGCTCAACTGAGGCAAACGGGAAAAGGTTAGACCAGCAAGGTGATGCCAAAACACTGTCCAGCCGAACGCGGCAATAATGTCCTCCGGCTACCTTCTTCTCCCAAGTCCAGTCCAAACTGCGGTAACCCAAATCCGCTAGACCACACACGTCCACTGCTTCCCGAAAAGCTTCGATCTAAGAGATGTCACGCTCATTGGGGCCATGTTGCTCTTCAGGCTGCAAAATCTCATTTAAATCGCCTATGCACATACACGGGAGGGTGCTCTCTCCTCTCAAGCGCTTCATAGTATTCCATGTCTTGTAGCGCAAGCTCCTGGTCGCTTCCCGTAAAAGCATGTCATCCTCCATTGCTCCTTCCCAGGTTCCGTGACCCAGGTGTCAACATGATACTCAGAATAATTTTTTATTTCAACATGCACAGAGTTCTTCCAAAAGATACAAAGGCCGCCACTGCGGCCACTACTCCCTACTCCAAAACTAAAATCAAAACCTAAAGACGTCTGAAGACCTTCCACACGACTCTTTTGCAATTGAGTTTCAACTAAACATAAAATAGATGGCGAGCTAATCTCCACGAGATCGTGGAGCTCACGAACTGTCGCGGGATCGCCTATCCCGCGACAGTTCCAGCTTAATATTTTCATTGGGCCTGGCGGCGCCCCGCGTCGGAGCCCGCCAATGATGCCATCTTGTTGGTATTGTACTTCTTTGGTGAAGTTGTTGTTTTTGCCTAATCATGTACGACTTCACCGCCTAGCCGCCTGTGGAAGTTAGACGAGGGCATCCGTACAGCAGATTAGCGCCGCCGCCGTCGCCCATGGCGGAATAATCTTATGGTGAGTCTTCTTGGTTCCTTCATTGATTTATATATATACCATGGAATACTGATGAACTGATCCGCGTCTTTCTCCAAAAGACTAGAAAGTTTTTTCCTTTGATGGGATTAATTAGGGCCGCAATTTTTTGTTAATTCTAAAAAAATAGGTATGCACTGATTCTATAATCTTAGTTTCAGAATTTGCCCTTACGACAACTCAGCAGGACTCACCTCAAATCTAAGGCATATCATCGGCTCATGTCTACGTCATCGCAAGTTATTATTATTGTTAGAATTCTACAAACCGATAGATTCTAGTTTCTACTTTTTAGTCCGGTTAGAAAATTACATACCAGTTTGTATACATGATAACTTAAATACAAAATTGCCTTATACAGAAACGACTGATCAAATATTCTGGCATGAGTAAAATTTACCCAACAAGCTAGAATTGGAAACACACCATGTAAGATTATACATTTTGATCTGTGAGTTTTAGGCATAAGAACCACATTCAAACTAATGAAAACCTACCATTTTCTAATTGCATAATCCATATTATCTTGTATTCCTCATAGAATGGTCACTGTTAGGAAAAAAAAACTTCAACATGTTCATTG
>NC_057800.1:729183802-729212064 GCF_018294505.1 Triticum aestivum | reverse complement strand
GTAGAATAGCTTATTCTACACCCCAGTAACGGTACATACAAAATATAGTAACACACTAGGTAAAATATAGTAATTTTCGTAAAAATGTAGTAAATTAGAAACATAGATGATAAAAAAAATATTTTCCGAATTACTACATTTTGTACACCGTTTTACTAGATTTTGTACATAGAGTTACTAGGGGGTGTAGAATAGCTTATTCTACACTCACGCTTAGAATAGCTTATTCTACACCCCAGTAATGGTACATACAAAATGTAGTAATGCAATATATAAAATATAGTAATTTTTCTGAAAATGTAGTAAATTACAAACTTGGGTAGTAAAAAAATATTTTCTGAATTACTATATTTTATACACCGTTTTACTTGATTTTGTATAGACCGTTACTAGGGAGTGTAGGATAAGCTATTCTACACTCATGCTTAGAATAGCGTTACCCTATAAATATAAACTATCAATATTTGCATTACAAAATAAATAAATACTCCCTCCGTCCTGGGATGGAGGGAGTACTAAAGTAGTTTTCATGATGGATCTAAGAATAAATATTTGGTATTGTACATATCGATTTTTTATTCTTCTAAAAACTAGTGCATGTTAAAGCAACTAGATGATGCCCCGCACGTTGTTGCGGGAATATTTAGCAACATATTTAAATGTGTTTTGTTGTATGACGCATGAATATTTGAAGTAATAATATAAAAAGTTAAAACTGAAAATACATATAATTTATTGTGTTTCATTACTATATAGTTGTAAAATGTTTATTAAATATAAATAACTTAATAGAATGAAAATTCTCATGTATGCTCATGTTAGGATGAGTCTTTTTTTCATGATGTTTCATGATGAAGTGGTATGCTTGCATGTTGAGAGATATATGATAGTGGAGGTGGGCCTTTTGTCATGCATGTTGTGTGATGATGTGGCATGCTTGCATGTTGAGAGAAATAGTTAGTGGGGGCTAGCTATTTAGATATAGTAGATGACTTCAACCCCATGCTTGAGGTCCCATCTCCTATTTTACATGACATGCCACCAAGGCAGTCAACAATAGTCCAAAATCGAAAAACTCATAACGCAGCGGCCTCCTCCCCTAAGAACAACTTAGGGTTGGTCTGCCTCCCGTTGATGCCTCCGTCGGTCCGCCTCGTCTTTGGTGGCCTTAGGGCCATGGCAGCGTGGTAGATCCCGACCCTTGCTGGCGGGAGGACTTTGTTTTTGGATGTTCCTTTGAGTTTTGTTAGGGTTTGTGTTCTGCCTAGGGAGATGAGATGGCGGCGGCTCCCTAAAGATGGAATCAGGTTCTCCCGCCTAGCCCCCATCCAGATGATATTTCTAGCATTGACGGTGGGCGTGTGGATGTGTGTCTCCGGCAGATCTGTCCTTATTGGATTTGCTCGGATCTGATTGTAGTTCATCTACGTTGGTGTATCTTCAGGTTGGATCCATCCGTTCTATCGATACGGGTTGATGTTTTGCTGCGCTGGTCCTATCAGGCCTTAGCAGTTAGCACGACGACTGTCTACTACAACTAGTTTTGCCCGGCTCCAGCAAGGGATGGGAGATGGCGGTGGCACACCTTCGACTCACTTTAGTGCTTGTAATCGTTGCTAGGTGGCCTATAGATATGGATGTAATTTTTATTATTTTTGTTGTTCGTTGTACTTTCATGATGAAGATGAATACAATGAAAGTTTTCTAAAAAAAAACCAATTGTCCAAAATTGGACATGGTTGTTATGCCCCCGACCGTGTACAAGTCCAATAGTTTATCCCACATGGTTGTTTTGATCAGATTGTGTGCAAGTTCAAAGTACATTGCACACGTATTTTTTTTTTCGTTTTTGTGGGATATTTAGTTCAACCAACCGTTGGCTCTTTAGGTACGTCTTCCGAGTCCATTGAACTCCCTTCTCCTCGTTTAACCGGCCGAAGGTAGTACTGGTGATTGATTGGTGAAGCAACCAAGCGGCACCTAGCATGCAGAATTGATGATATCTAGCTAGGCCCCTTTCAATTCCAATGCCGGTTTGCATCCATGATCCTGCATCGTATATAAACATATCCCACTCCAGTGCTCAGTCACAGCAGCAGTATCAATTCCACGATGGCGGACTGGTCGTCCCTTCTGCCGGACCTAGTCCGCCGTGTCGGTGACTGCATGCTCGTCACCAGCGACCTCGATCACTACATGGACATGCGGGCTGTCTGTCACAACTGGCGCTCCACCCTCGTCGACCCGTGCAGCGACTGCGCCGGCGTCGACCTCCTATGCTTCCGCCCTCGGCACTGGGTCATGCTAGACGAGGAGGAGGAACCCACGGACGGCGCCCACCTCTTTATCAACGTCTCGACCGGGCGTTTTCTCCGCCGCCGCGTCCCGGTGCTTCAGGACCACATCCTTGTCGGCCCTTCCGACGGGCTCCTCATCGTCGGCGACAGGAAGCCCCAGCATGCTGTCCGCGTCCTCAACCCCTTCACTGGCTCGCTGCTCCATTTCAAGGTGATACTCCCTAGTTACCGGGCTAGGGCAGTGGTGGGCGGCGACCATGCGTGCCCAACGTCACTCGTCTTCGGGCTCGACTGCTGCTACGATAACGACGACCCCGTCTGGAGCGCAGATCCGGCCAGCGAGCTTGTCCGCATCACCTACGCGACTCGCCCGGTCTACCTCGGAAGCATGGTCGCCCACGCAGGCCACGTCTACATGGTCGACTGGGAGTGGGAGCCATCCGTGTACGAGATCGTCTGGGACGATTGCTTCACCTACCGACAATGGATAACGCAGAGGCCGGACGCGTTCGTGTCTTCTGATGAGGACTCGGAGTCATGGCCGTGGCTTAGAAATTACCTAGTGGAGTCTGACGGGGAGCTGCTCCTCGTCCGTCGTCCGCGGCTCCGTAGGCATAACATGGAGGTTTTCAGGGTGGACCTTGAGGGACACGCGCTCGAGCCCGTGAACCAGATCGCCGGTGGCCGCCACGCCCTCTTTGTGGGGAAGAGGTGCCTGTCCGTTGACGCCGACAGGCTCCCCTCTGTCGATGGAAACTTCATCTACTACGGCATTGCTAACATATACACAGAAGACGGCAGTCTGGAGAAGTGTGAGGGCATGTACAGGTATCATCTCGGTGATGGCAGCGAAGAGAGGATCTCAGGCCTCCTGTCGCCCCAGAGCGAGAGCTTTCGCGCTCGTCCTTTCAGCCTCGTTCAGGTGCTCATTACCTACTGTGCCGTACTCCCTGATGTGGAAGCGCAAGTCATCAAGGGATTCAAAGATGAAAAATGACATATTCCCCAACCTTAGTGAAGTACTGCTACTAGCTAGTTATTGCTCTCAGTAGTTTTATAATTTATTATATCTGCAAGAGTTTCATATCCAGTGGGAACATTCAGAAGAAATTTTATATTAGGCTTTGTGACTTGTTCTTAGCATCGAAGTCCTTATATTAATTCATCCCCAAAACTAGAAATATATATGTTATCACAGGCTCTAACCTAAGGATTAACATATTTGCTTGGCAACAATATCCCTTCAACGTCAGCTCATAGGTCTTCAGCCGCCCAATCACCTCCATCATCGACATCTTCCTCACATTGCTCCACTGCTCTATGGTACTGAATATTCAGACGATGTTATTACTTAGTAGGGAGAAAGATAAAAAGAAGTACCGTAAGTTCGACAAATCCAAAGTTTGTTGCTACAATTGCTAGGACTATGGACACTATGCTCGAGAGTATCCTAATCCACGGAAGGGGAGGCAAAAAAGGAGCATGGAGTATTACAACTAGCTGAACTGGACATGGATGACCACCCAAGGTTGCTTTGATGACGAAGTGGTGGTTAAAAAAATTAGTGTACAATATGTCTTTTTTAGATACAAAGTACACACAAAGCTAGATATACAATATGCTTCCTTCTTCTTTAGATACACAGTACATACAAAGCCTAACAAAAAAGTATAAGAAGAAAAAAGATACAAAACATTTATGGTGGAGAGCTATCCGAAAAGAAACTGTGCTCACTGCGATCAAGATCTATCATGTGCTGCCCCCAGAGTTCCCCCCATGAGTTTTTAAGGCCATCATAAAAAAAATCTTGAATTTTTTCTGGACATGTTTCAAGGAAGCGAAGGGTGGCCATTGGTTGGTTGCGTGGGAGCATATTTGCAAGGCGTTGAGCCTTGCTGGCCTTGGGATCCATTACCCTGACTATCTTAACAATACTCTTCAAATTCACTAGCTTTGGCTCCAAAAATTAGGCCCAATTAGGGTGTGGTCAGGGCTTCCACGTACTAAATCTGAGAGGGGGGCGGGAGCACATGCTATTTGTCGCTGCGACCAAATGCACAATCAACAGAGGCGGCCGGGTCATTTTTTTGCACGACATATGTATAGTGTTGTTACGGAAATATGCAACATTACCTTATTAGGAGGCCAAGGCCATCATATATACATGTACAAGAGAATGCCAAGAGGCTAGAATACAAAAGGCCAAAGGCCATCATCAAAATAACTCTAACACCCCCCCTCAAACTCATGGTATATCAACAACACTGAGTTTGGAGAGGTGAAATCCATGTTGCGCTCTAGTCTGTGCTTTCGTGAAGAAGTCTGCTAGCTGTAACTCGGAAGGCACATACTGAAGACCAATAACATGATCCTGCACAGCAGCGCGCACAAAAAAAGTATCAACACCAATATGCTTGGTAAGCTCATGCTTCACCGGGTCCCGTGCAATACTGATAGCACCTGTACTGTCTGACAAGAGGGTGGTAGGTGTAGTAACAGAAACATCAAAATCCTCCAATAACCATCGTAACCAAGTCACCTCTGTCGTCAGAAGAGCCATAGCTCGCAACTCAGCCTCTGCACTCGAACGAGAAACTGCGGTCTGTTTCTTCGTCTTCCAGGCAATGAGAGAACCACCAAGAAAAACACAGTAAGCAGAAAGTGAATGGCGGTCCGAAGGATCACTAGCCCACGTAGCATCTGAATAGGCCCGGAGCTGTAACGAGCTGGAACGGGGGAAAAAGAGACGACGAGAGATGGTGCCACGAAGATATCGTAGAACACGAAGAAGGTGACTATAGTGAATTGAAGTGGGAGCAGAAACAAACTGACTCAGAATATGGATAGGATAGGAGATATCCGGACGTGTGACAGCAAGATAGACAAGACTCCCAACAAGATGACGATAACGTGTCGGATCAGACAATGGCTCACCATCTGAGGCACGAAGGTGAAGATTGAGCTCCATAGGAGTCTCAACAGTGCGCTCATCACTAAGAGCCGCATGAGTAAGAAGATCCTGCATATACTTTTCTTGGGAAATAAAAAAGCCATCAGGGGTGGATGAAACCTCAATCCCAAGAAAGTAACGAAGAGGACCAAGATCAGACATTAGGAACTGCTCACTGAGGTGGGCCTTGACAAAGGCAATGTACTCAGAATCGTCGCCAGTGATGATCATGTCATCAACATATAGAAGAAGAAGAGTCCTACCACGAGCAGAAAGGTGGACGAACAACGCCGGATCATGAGCAATGGGCAAAAAACCAACGGCAGTCACCATAGAGGCGAAGCGCTCAAACCAGGCACGGGGGGCTTGCTTAAGGCCATAAAGAGAGCGACGAAGACGACAAACCATGCCATCAGGAACAGAATACCCAGGTGGTGGCTGCATATAAACCTCCTCACGCAACTCACCATTTAGAAAGGCATTCTTCACATCAAGCTGAGACACAGACCAATGGCGAACAGAGGCCACAGCGAGAAGTGTACGGACAGTGGTCATATGGGCCACGGGAGCAAAAGTCTCATCGTAATCGCGACCATGCTCTTGCTGAAAGCCACGAGCCACAAGACGAGCTTTATAACGCTCAAGAGAACCATCAGAGCGAGTCTTTATCTTATAGACCCACTTACAAGTGATGGGACGAACACCGGGAGGAAGAGAAACCAGATCCCACGTGTCGGTGCGCTCAAGAGCAGCAATCTCCTCTGCCATCGCAAACTGCCATTCAGGATGCACAATAGCTCTCGATAAGAAGTCGGCTCAAGAACGGTCGAAAGACCATAGCGAGAAGGAGAATATCCGTCAGGGGGCGGACAAGGCCGAGAACGAAGACCATAAGTCGGCTGAGAGGAGGAAGATGACACACTAGAAGTAGAGGGCACATCAGTAGACTCATCCACAATACGTGGACGACGAGTATAATGAAAAGGAAAGGAGGGAAGAGGTGGAATGACTGGAGATGGAGATGGGGAATGTATCGATGAAGGTGGACAAGGGGAAGGTATCGGTGATGAAGGTGGAGAAGGTGATGATATCGATGATGAAGGTGGAGAATCATGTGATGAGGGAGGAGAAGAAATCGTTGGAGGACGGCGTCGAATCTGCAACAGCGGGACGAGGAGTAGGAATACTAGGCACAAAGGGAGGTGTATCGGGAAAAGTAAGAAAAGAGATGTCCTCCGTGGAAAAGGTCGAGGAGGATGGACGCGGGTAGAAAGGACGGGACTCATCAAAGGTCACATCCCGGGAAATACGCATCCGACGACCGACAGGATCCCAACACCGATAGCCCTTATGCTCATCACTGTATCCGAGAAAGACACACTCAACAGACTGAGCGGTCAGTTTGGTGCGTTCACGAGGGGCAAGCAAAACATAGCAAACGCAACCAAACAAACGAAGCGCCGAATAATCAGGAGAACGACCAGAAAGACGCTCGAGAGGAATACCACCCTGTAGAGCAGCAGATGGCTGAATGTTGATGAGATATGTGGAAGTGGTAACAGCCTCAGCCCAGAAGTGAGGCGGAAGAGAGGCGGCGATCATCATTGCACGCGCCGTCTCAAGAAGGTGACGATGCTTGCGCTCAGCCACACCATTCTGAGCATGAGCACCAGGGCAAGAGAACTGAGTAAGAGTACCTTGCTCCGCAAGGAATCCTCGCAATGCATGGGAGATATACTCACCAGCTGAATCTGCGCGAAATACACGAATAGGAGTGGAAAACTGGGTATGAACCATGGCAGCAAATTTTTTTATATATGGATAAGACCTCACTACGAGAAGACATGAAATAGATCCAAGTGTACCGAGAAAAATCATCTATAAAGATAATATAGTAGCGATGACCCCCTTTCGAAGCGAAGGGAGCTGGACCCCAAACATCAGAGTGAACGAGATCAAAAGGGCGCTCGGACACTGACTCGCTGTGAGGATAAGGTAGCTGAATCTGCTTACCAAGCCGACAACCCAGACAATCCAACGAAGCGTTACCAGAGACAGAACCCAGAACACCGCGATGAACCAAAGACGAGAGACGAGAACCACATAAATGGCCAAGACGATGATGCCACTGCTGAAAAGAGCTGGTAGATGCAGCAACAGGGGCTGCAATACTGGCGGCGGTGGCAGCAGACGAAAGGCGAAGCCAGTCAAGCTTCCAGAGACCATCAGGGCATCGAGGGCCAGCACCAATCAGAGCGCCCGTGCGACGATCCTGAACGGAACACGAATCAAAGTCGAGAATGACCCTACAACTAGAGTCAACAATCTGACCACCAGATATTAGTTGCATGGTAAGTCGAGGAACATGAGCGACAGAGGGAACATGAAATGAAGAAGTGCTAAGTGTGCCTCGACTAGCTACGGGGAGTGGAGTGCCATCAGCCGTAAGAACACGAACATGAGAGTCGACATGTCGAACGGAGGTCAAAGTGGAAGAATCGTAAGTCATATGAAAAGATGCTCCAGTATCAAGAATCCATGGGGATGTACCTGAATGAGTAGACAGTGGTTTCTCAATGCCAGAAGGATCAGTCACAGAACCCGCAGAACCTGTCGATGAAGAATCCCAAGCAGCAAGCAGGCATCGCAGTTGCGCAATCTCACGCGCAGACAGAGACACGGCGGAAGAGGTCGAAGTAAAAACACCCGTGGAAGCCGATGATGAGCAGTCGCCACCATCCGTGGAAGCCGTGTGTAGAGTCGACTGAGAGTAGTCACTGTCGCGCGCGGAAGCCGCGAGAGGTGTCGGTGTAGAGCAGGCACCGCCTCTGCAGGCAGAAACCGCGAGAGGAGTCGTCGAATAACATCCATCACAGTCTACTGAAGACGTCGTAGATGACAATATCACAGATGGACCAACACCAAGCACCGAGCGACTGGTGTATGTGCGAGACGGGATCAATATATGAAACACCGTCAGAAGTGTGCGGACAGCCACGAAGACGCGGGCGAAACATCATATCAGGTTTTCCTTCTTCTTTTTTTATTGAACAGCCAGATCACGAACGCAGTGGCGGCGGCGGCCCACGTCAAGCCCCGATCACGATCGATTCAGGCAGCGATCGCACGGCAGACGTGAGGGAAGACGCGGGCGTCATTGGCTGGCCGCGCGGGAGACGCCGTGACCAGCGTGTACCAACCGAAGCACGGGAGGCCAGCCAAACTAGAACCAAATCGATCCAGAGGAGCAGACCACAGCGACTCGATCCAGAGGAGAAACGGCGGCCGGCGTCTGGATGTGGAATCGGTGGCCAACAGCTTGGATGTGGAATCGGCGGCCGGCGGATTGAGACGGAAACGGCGGCCGGCAGCACCACACGAGCGGGCGTGGTGGTGATGCACGGGATCCGGCGGCCAGCAGCAGCAAACGACGGCCGGCGGCTGGAAGGGGAATCGGCGGCCGGCGGCACCACACGAGCGGGCGCGGTGGTGAAGCACGGATCCGGCGGCCAGCAGCAGGAATTGATGGACAGCGGCCAGCACAAGAATCACTGGCCGGCTCGATCTGAAGATTGGAACAGAGAGCAGCTTACTCGGAGCAGCAGCGTTTGACAACATTTTTGAAGGTGTGGCAAGCAGCAGTCACCGGAGCAGAGGAACGGTCACGACGAAAGTGACAGCCGGCAAAGAGAGAGCACGGCGGCGGAAGGAAGCGATTAAGCACGAGTTGCGAGTGCTAAAAAAAAACCTAAGCTCTAATACCATGTTACGGAAATATGCAACATTATCTTATTAGGAGGCCAAAGCCATCATATATACATGTACAAGAGAATGCCAAGAGGCTAGAATACAAAAGGCCAAAGGCCATCATCAATATAACTCTAACAAGTGTGACATACTGCCCGTCATATTGCACCCAATTTATTCCCATTCATGAATATGTAATGAAGGGAAGGAAAATCAGTTGTTGGAGCTCTTCATGATGGCAGATGGGTCAATGATACCAGGGAAACTCTGACAAGCAGTGCGGCTCTCGAAAATAGCACCACAAAAGGAGCATTTTATCACATGACTGTGATACGAAACCGATGTTGAACGACAGATCGTCTCGCAAGGCATGGCTTGCAACACCCTCCACGTTGCTTGATGTGCGATCAGGCTCTTGAGTGCATTGATCATATAGTGGTGCAATGTCCATATGCCAGGCGTTTTCAGTTTCTTTTTCTCCTTGGCGTTGCTCTTGGCCGCTTAACACCAAACATGGATTACTGTACCAAAGAGTGGTGCTGCTTGATGGACCAAAGGCTTCCCCGCACAAGAGTTAGAGAGATGGTGGCGATTATGATTGTGGGTTTCCACAAGTTGTGGTGTAGAGAAACGCCAGAGTCTTTAAAGGTAAAGTGCCGCCAGTCCATAGAGTTGTCACATTGGCGGTTGAAGAGCACAAGCAATGGAAATCGGCCAGGCGGAAGGAGACAGAGATTAGTGAGGAGTAGCTCTAGTTGTTTTAGGGCAGGGCCGGCTTTTTACTTTCACTGGTGTAACAAGAGCTTGTATTTAACTCTTTCTCTCTCTCCTTAATGAAAATGACAACCGACTCTTGCTTGTTCTTACAAAAATAAGAAAATAAATATAGAAAGGAAAAAAAAAGGACCACAAGGCACAGCCAAGATAGGAAGGTTTTTTGGGTAAACCACACATGTATTCATAAAACAACAAAGTTACAAAGAACACAGCGGCTACGACAAGAGTGCATGAGAAAATACTATTGTGCTGAAACTTTGGAGAGAACACCCTCATAGAGAGAAAATAACATACAAATCCCTGGAGTTCCCTGCAAAAGTCAATGTAACCTCCTACCATCAGAAAACCAGCAACGCTAAAGTGTACACCAGAGATCCATCGGAGTCACCACATGACATGTGTGGTCAGCTATCTTAAGTTAAGTTATGAGGTATTCGTGGAAGAAGAAGAAGAAGAAAAAGGAGGAGAAGAAAGAGAGATCCATCGGAGTCAAAACGCAACATCATCCCTAGGCTTTCCGAGTCGATGAAGAGGGCCGACGCGAATGCCTGAACTCGCATCTTTGTGGCGCATCGACCTGGGGTTGTCCCCGTACTCCCCGGATCTTGGATCCACCGCAGCAAGCCGACCACGTCAGAGCAAGTCACTAGGTCCGCCAAACAACTACCACCTGCCCAGTTCCAGCATAGCTGACAACTCCCATGCGCCAATGCCGCCATCGATTTGGATGACCAGCATTCGTCGGGCTCCTGAAACTATCTTCACGGGATCCACCACGATGCCGCGGGGGGCACGCCGTAGTAACGGGTTTGGAACCAGAAGATGAGATTAGCTGGTACTGCCTTCGCCGTCGCCTGGCCGGTAGCATTCCAACAAACTAGATTCATTGTCCTAGTGGAACCGCATGGTCCTAATCTTAGATTGCACAGATATTTCCATTTTGGTCCCGCTGCTCAGGAATGCTAGGGAGGCAGTCACCGCTCCCTACACGTGTCCATATATATTTGGCAGAATAGGACATACATTCTTATCTGCTATCACCATCTGTACTATCAACTCAACAAAGATGAGGAAACAGATGGTTGCCAATTGTTCCTTCTGAGTGAAGGAAACTATCTCAGATTCTGAAGCACACCACATCAGGGACAAAAAAGCGACATATCAGCAAATAATGACCAAGTAATACTTCTACCTTAATTACAAGAATTAACAGATAAATGGATGGAAAATAATGACCAAGTGTGATGTGTCACATTAGATAAGATAAGGCATGGAACATATGGAAATCCAGACAACCATTTATTTGTGTTCTACTAGTTTTGTTTAGATTACAACATATTGATAAATGAGGAAAGAAAATGGGATGCATGGGGAAAGAAATAGTTTGTTTCCTTCGCAAAAAAAAAAAGAAATAGTTTGTTTAAGATTACAACATATAGACAACAGAAGCATCACGGAACAATCTTGGAAGCCTTCAGCTTGCCGATCCATGCGTTGAAGGAGTTGGCCGTGTTACGGAAGCCAAGGAATCCATGCTCCTTGCTCTTGTTCATGCTATCCAAATGCTCAACCTCGAAATTTAACACGGCGTCGACAAACCACCAGTTGGTGATCTCCTTGAGCTCAGTCGTGACAAGCTCGTTCTCCTGTACGATCTCCGCCCACACCGCCTCCTTCCGGGCCATGGCGTCGGCAATGATGAACCGGCCGTCCTCTCCCTCGTACCCTGCCCATTCCAACCCGAAATGATCAGCCAGCATCGGCCAGAGCTGCTTCCACTTGAATACATCCCCATTGCTGCAATTGAAAGCCTCGTTCTTTGTGAACGGATCAACGGCAGCCCAGATCTCGTGCTCGGCGACGAGGTCCGCGTCGGAGGCGTCGGTGAAGCCTTCCCAGGCGACCCTGCTGCCAGGCCACCTCGGCGTGGCGCCCTCCTTGCAGCAGATGGCGGCGTAAACGCAGAGGCTGCCCACTACGTTCATGGCGCTCCGGGGGGAGAACCCAAAGATTAAGGTGGGACGGTGCACGGACCAGCTGACCGCGCCGTCGCGCCGGGATACCTCGTCGAAGAGGACGTCCTCCTGGTCGTAGTAGAAGTTGGGGCAGTCCAGGCGTGGCATGTCCTCGGTGTAGGGCGGGTCCGGGACGCCGGGGATCTTGCCGATGGACTCGAAGGGGGCAACGTAGTGCTTGCGGCCGGTCTGGAGGCAGACGTGGGCGAGCGCGGGGCAGCCGGGGACGACGACAGAGAGCACGTTGCGCAGCATGGCGGCGTTGGCCTCCCGGTTCTCGGCCTCCGTCCGGTGGCTGGACCACGCGGCGTAGAAGACGTGCGTGATGTCGGTGAGGGGCGCGAGGGCCTCGGCGACGGCAGCGGGGTCGGCCAGGTCGACTCGCAGGTGCGTGACGGCGGGGGTGGGCGGAGGGGTCCAGGGAGGGAGCGCGCGGCGGGAGACCGCGCGTACACCTTCCAGGGCCCGCCGGGGGTGTCGTGGCGCGGGAGGATGTCGAGGAGCGATGTGCCGACGATGCCCGTGGATCCGACGACGAGGGCGACGCTCTAGAAGGCGGGCTCGGCTGCGGCGGCGCTGTCGTCCTGGCGTCTCCTGGCGGCGCCGACCGCGCCCGCCCACCACCAGCTCATCGCGGGAGGAGGGAGGCGTAGCAGCTGTGACTGTGACTGTGAGTGGTGCTTGTGTGGATCGGCCGGCGGTTGGCGGGAGAAGAAGACTCCGCGTTCTCCCCTCTTGCTGAGAAAGTGAGAATGCAGCAACGGACGGCGAGGAACGAGCAGCAGTTTCCCGACAAAGGAGGACGTCGTTGTGGCCTGATAATGACATTTGACCAGCAGGCGTGCATCATCGTCATCCCCGTGGTTGTCTCTAGAGTCTCCACCGTTGAGCATGCATGACCAGTGACCCAATAATCCTAGACGTACGGGTCTTTTACGTTTCAGTTACGGACCCCCTTTCGCTAATTCGCTCCCCCCCTGATTTCAGGGGGTGGGGCCCGGCTGCTAATTCTAAGCCAATTAGTTTGCTCCACATCAAACTGTACGACAAACCATGTACAAATAGCCCGTAGCTCTAGCATTACTGACCCCTCATTATGCCGTGTCTACATCTGTCACCCTCATATCAAAACGCATAAATCCATACAACCGCATGCAACGTGATCAAATAATATGTGGATAATAGATCGGATATAGTATAGATCACAAATCGAACATAGCAAGTTTTCCTGCAAAAAAGTTAAAAAAAAAGAGCAAACATAGCAAGTTTAATTGACAACCGCGCATAGCATAGATTCCTTCCATTTTACGAATATTCCCAAAGCTTCCAGTAATTTTCTAAAATTTCTCTATTCTTTACCGACTTTACTCAGTTTTCCTTCTTTTCTTTTGCCTTTTATATTCATGAACTTTTTAACTTCATGAATATTATTAAACAAAGAAATCACCATTATTTTTTAAATTGTGATTTTTCTAAATTCATGAATATTTTTTAATCTGGCGAACATTCTTTAATTCATGAAGCTTTTTCACAAATCCACGAACTATTTTAAAACTTGTCAACTTTTTCAAAGACATGAGTATTTTTCAAATCTACAAATAATTTGGACATTCATGATCCCAATGCTACGCCTTGAACCACTCGGCCATCCCTCCTACATAATCTTATTATTGACCAAAAACTGAGTGAATAGCGATTTTTCGTATCACTAAAGTACAGGTACAATTGATCACAGGTTCCATAGGGAGTTTGACTTCCTTTCCAATTTCTTCTTCAAATGCATGATTTAATAAATTCATATATTTTGTTAGACTCCCGAATTTTGTTACAAAAATTATCACTTTTTTAAAAAAATATGAAAATTTTCTTTACATTGTATGATTGTATGATTTTTGAAGTCGGATATGTTTTTTGTTCGTTGAACTATAGAGGCTGGGGAGCAAGTGAAGCTAAAGCGAGAGCTTGTTTTTGCGGAAAACTTTCGATCAACGCCTAAATTCTGGCAAAGCGGACTAGGTGCACACAAGGGCAATGACCTAGTAGGTGGCTCGCTCAATTCTCCCACACGATTTGGTCCGCTTGTTCGCCCCTGCTCGATATCCTATTTTCTCATATATTTTTTTCTTGCTGGTCTACCCTCTTATAAGACCTGGTAGGTTTTTTTTGCGGGTGAAAGAGCTGGTTGGTTTTTTCTATTAACTACGAAAGTTTTGGTGTCCTAAATATATCCTTGAAATCAATAAGATAATCATGAATTATTTTATTTTTTGGAAATAAAAAAACAAATTCCTGAATTTGAAAAAGTTTACAAAATTTTAAATCGTTCATAGATTTGAAAACTATTCCTGAATTTTAAAAAACTTCACAAATTAAGTAAATTTTCACAACTTAATTTTTATTGAATTTTAAAATGAATCATGGTTTAGAAAATAAATAATTTGATTTTTTTCATGAATTCCAGACAAAATCATGACTTTATAAATGTTCAGGGATTTGAAAAAAGTTGTGTATCTAAAAAAGGTTCACAGATTTAAAGAGAGTTCACGAATTTAGAAAAAAAATCATGAATTTCAAATATGTTAATAAATTTACAGAAACTTTCACAAATTGTGTTAAAAAATCATGTTTCAAAAATGAAAACAAGAAAAATGAAAAATGAAAAGAAAAAGTCCGAAGAAAAAAGATTTTGAATCTTCCTTTTCCTTCTTTCCCTTAAAAAAATAACTCAAGAAAAATCCAATTATTTACTCTACAAGAATGAAATGCTTGTTATGCCTAATATACTTAGTTTAACCTGTATCTGTTTTAATTCTGTTCTTTATCCTACTAGTTTTTTCTTTGCCAAATTACCCGAAGCTTATGCTATTTTCAATTCAATCGTGGATATTATAAAAATACAAAAGAAAAGAAGAAAATAAAACTGTAAAGAAAACCATACCAAAAAACAGAAGAAATCACAAAAGAAACTGGCGGGAAAATCATCCTACATGGGTCGGTCCATATAGGAACTACGGTATTAGGCTGTGAGCGCTATGTACCAAATGACTTCTATTTGGCGCATAAGGATTTGCCGAATAGGAGCACTAGTGGGCCAGTGGTCAACTTCTAGATAACAAACCACAATCCCAATAAGAACACAACCTAGACCAGCGCAAATACAACCTAAACATATACAACCATACCCTGGTACATATAGACTGGTTTTTCATGTGGACAACAAGTTACCTACGTACGGTGAAGTAGATTGACTGAGAATTACTAAAATTATTCAGTAAACCTATTCAGTGATTAACAAAGAGCAGGCTGTTTCTCTAATTAAAAGAAGAAACAATCTATCAGTGACACATGGAAATGGCCTCCCATATAGTATCTGTTGGTCCGAACTGTTGTGGACTCAGAAGATCGAAGAGCATAGTAGGTATTTTCATGTTACCACTTGCTTCTTTTGCGATATAATTGAACTTGTAATAAAATTTGAAACGAAGTGTAAGTAATCCGTGACATCACAAACTATGCGCTAAGTTCCTAACTAAGAGCATCTCCAACAGCCACGTCAAAGTAGCGCCGCGCCGTAAAATTGCCCGTTTTAGCGTGCGCGCAACCGGTATAGTTGCTTCAGCGGGCGCGCAAAAACAGCGCGCGCGGCATATGTAGTTCAGCGCGCGGGCCGAAACTCAATCGCGCGCCGCTTATTTGTTGTGCCCGCTCCTGCGCGCTGGACTCTCGCACGCTCGCTCGCAACTCCCACCCCCCATCCAGCCGCGCCGCCGCCGACAACCGCGCCACCCGGTCCTGGCATGCTTGACTCAATAGATTGCATGCATTGGAGTTGGAAGAATTGTCCAAAGGCATGGCATGGGCAATTCCACGGCCAAAAAAAGGGTTCCACTATTTGTTGCCTCCTATCATGCCATTCGACGTCCCGCAGCGCATAATGATCTTCAGAAGGATCTCATTGAGGAGTGGTGGGCATGGAATGGACGACAAAGAGCATCATGATTTGTGCGTTCAATATTGTATTGTTGAACTATTTGTTGTATTTATTGCACTATTTGTTGTATTGAAATGATAAACTGTTTGTTTGAGTTGTAATAACGAAATTGAACTATTTATTTTGATTTATTTTTGTTTGTGTTTGATCTTTTTACTTCTGTTTTGGAATGCATATGTTGTTTGTGCGAGAGTCGCGCACGCTGCATTTTTGCGCGCAGCCGGAGCAGCGTACGCTGCTTTTTAGCGCGGCTGCTGGAGCCAGCGATGCGCGCCGCGCCAAACCAGACGATGGACGCGCGGCAAAGCATAATAGGACTCTCTTTGGTTTCTTCCAATCTCTCAAAACTGACTCGCGTTCTGTTTTTTGAATTCAATTGACAACTTTGTGGCACAACATTGTATAATACAACAACAGACATGGAAAGCGTTTTTGGAACAATTTGTGCAATTTATAATAGTTAGGTCACACTAAATAAATGGGATTGTTAGATTCGCGCATTTTCTATGTCAATTTCACAACAACTGTTACTAGTATAACGCCCGTGCGTTGCCACGGGCTCTTCAAAATTTATAATCAGTATCTTTCATTTATCATCCCCTCATATTGGGTGATTATGGGGTGCTCTAATTAGAAACACAACAATCAAATATTAGGAAATTTCACCGAACGAACAACAACGAATAATACGATATCTATCAAACGAATAAAATGAGGTCATATTTTTGGTCCGTCATGCACTTCTGTTGAAAAGTGCCTATCCCTTTTAGAATCAACCCACTGTTTGCTCGCACGCAAAAAAAATACATCTCTAAAGTGGGGAACCGATCGGTGCCAAAAAGAACTCAAACTCCTATCCAATCTGGACTTCGTGCTCTTCCACTTCCATTGATAAAGATGGGACGTCAAGGGTTTCATCATGATGATCTCGAGCAGCCGCCGACATCCCTCCCCACATCTACCCCTACCCCCTGCTGCCGCTTTCACTGTCCTTGCTCCTCGAGGGAGCTAGGGACACAATGTTCTCTAGGATGGGCATGACCAGATCCACGAGGAGGCCACATTCTTCCATGTGAACTCAACCAAGCACACCACCCTCCGCAACCATTCAATCCCAGCCTAACAAAGTCAAGACCCGCCATCGATCCACAAATCAGGCTCGCCGCATCCAGGTTCACTGCAAGTCTGCGACGAGTCTGTAGTCGACATCTTGACTTTGGCTATCCCCACGGAAAAATCACCGGATCCTGCTTACTTTTACCATCACTTCGTCTCTTCCCAAGGCAGCGACACCACCCAGCCAATCACCACCACCGCTTGCGGCTTGCCTACATAAAATCATGAGAAATCCCCACGGCGGTGCTGTAAGATCACCTTGGCGACCTCGACAGTGACCGACTGGTCTAAGATCTAAGCTAGCCGCTCTTTGCAGAAACCAATAGAAGTAGGCATGTGACTCAGATTTGTTCTTTGGTGTGCATGCGTTTCTTGCTGCCCACCAGCTCTTGTCTACAACTCGCCTATCTCTGTACCAGCTCTTGGTCTACAACTCGCCTATCTCCATGCTCGAGACGACCAAGCTCGATGCGCAAGCCGCGTACGTCTGCTAGAGCTATATCCAGGCCCTATGATTTTTGGATCACTGGCACTATGGGTGCCAGGACCGGAGTCGCCCTCATCCACCAAGTGGATCAAGGAGGCCCACCACCTAGACTCTACATCGCAACATTTTGTGTTTTCCTATAAAAAGTAAAGAACCTTCTCTAATAAACGTAAATATAACCTTTTGGTTTTATAGTCTCAACTTTCCTACACTCCAATACCAGAAGGATTTCTTGGTTTTATTTAATGACCTTCTTGAATGTCATTCACTTAGAAAGGTAGTAATACAATCTCTGATATTAAGGCAAATTATTAGTCATATTAAAGTGCAAAAGGCCCTATAGGAGTCAAAGCATGACTTTTATGGTTATACTGTAATTTGCAAGATCTGAGGTTTATGCAAGTGTACAATTAGAGAAGAGCCAATTAAATAGATTTTCACATTCAGAATAGTACGATTAGCAGTAGCACTTCAATTTTTTCATGTTTGATCAGCTTGCTAGGTGGTTATCACTAAGCATGTTGGAACGATGAGCATAACCTAACTTAGTTCAGTACGTGTTGCTGCAAATTAGTTCAGTACCTACGAAGCTGTTGCTAATTTCAATGCCTGGCTGTTGCAAGTTTCTAATGAAAAAGTACTTCAGGTCAAAGGTGAGGGAATATACACTTTTGTTATCATGGTTGTTTCCTTATAGTGAACAACTTTGATCACCACTTCAGCAGCTACTATCTATAAGAAGACATTAGCTAAGTAGATACAGGCAAAGAAAGCATGTAGGCAAAACCAGAATTAAAAACATCCTTCTCAGTGGAGCTCGCGCAGTTCGGAAGACCCTAATCATCGATGAGGGACCCCTCCGATGGTAGCATGGCGTGACAATTGCCGTCAATGACGACACCCAAAGTACCTTGCACAATCCATCGATCCAGTTCGGAACAATCAAGCACATACCTTGCAAAGTGATGTGGATCTGAAGCAGAGGTGGGAAGGTAAAGGCTCAGGTGAGGTGGAATGAGATGTTGATATAGAAGTGCACGCATGAGAATAAGGCGGTGCCCAGGATGGATCTCCATCGGAGGAGGCCGGATCCGCTGGGGAGGAGGTCGTTGTAGTACCTGCCATCTGTGCGATGGATCACGGGGCTGGCAGGCAGGGGGAGGGGATAGGAGGGAGCGGGTGGGCTAGAGCGCAGATGGCGGGTGCCCCCGACGATGGCTGGGAAGGATGGTGGAGGAGGTGGATGAGGATGGCGGCGGCGGCGTCTGCGATTGCGCCTCGTCCGCAGCCGTGCTGGTGGTGGTCGATGCGAGAGCCGGATGGCGTCGGCCAGAATCAGGCAGGGGCGACAAAGATTTAGAGGAGAGAGAGAATGGAGGCGATGAGCGATGGGAGGAAGGGCCATCGGCGATTGGGGTGGCCTCAGATCCGCCCTCCGTGGCCGCCTATTTCATGGGACGAACACCTGTGCTCACCGTCGGGCTCGCCTTCGGCCGCTGCCTCGCCGACATTCACGACGTAGAGCCCCTTCCTCCGATCCCATTTGCCAGGGAGGCAGCGCCATCCTTCATCGCAGAGAACGAGTCCACACTGAGATCCCAACCAGATCGTGATTGCGCCTCCCCAAACCGCAGCGGCACATCCCACTCCATCAACGACCAACCTATATGAGGCGGAGGGTCAGTGTAGGACGCGAGCGCCGTCACCATGGACGTGGGGGACGCCGTAGGTGGGAAGGAGGCGGCGACGGCGTCTGTGTCAGGAAGATCGCACGACGGCAGCGGCGTTTACTCGAGGGGATCGAGAGGAGCTACGTTTGGTGCCGGGTGGGTTCTTTGGTGCGTGCGTGGGGCTGGAGATTGTGATAGGTGATCAGGTGAGGGCGTGCCATATCTGGATCGATAGCCTTACCATACCTGGTGGTAATTTAAATTTATTACCATATTCGATATTTCCCGAGTTATGGCCTTACCATAGCTGGATTGATAGCCTTTGGGGTAATTTAAATTTATTACCATATAATTACCATATTCAAAATTTCCTGAGTTATGACCTTACCATACCTGGATTGATTTATTACTATACGTGGATTAATTATGATTTATTACTACTCCCTCCGTTCCTAAATAGTTGTCTTTCTAGCCATCTCAAATGGACTACAACATACGGATGTATGTAGACATGTTTTAAAGTGTAGATTCATTCATTTTATTCCGTATGTAGTCACTTGTTGAAATCTCTAAAAAGACAATTATTTAGGAACGGAGGGAGTATATGATTTATTACTATACGTGGATAGCCTTACCATACCTGGTGGTAATTTAAATTTATTACCATATTCGATATTTTCCGAGTTATGGCCTTACCATACCTGGATTGATAGCCTTTGGGGTAACTTAAATTTATTACCATATAATTACCATATTCAAAATTTCCTGAGTTATGACCTTACCATACCTGGATTGATTTATTACTATATGTGGATTAATTATGATTTATTACTATACGTGGATAGCCTTACCATACCTGGTGGTAATTTAAATTTATTACCATATTCGATATTTCCCGAGTTATGGCCTTACCATACCTGGATTGATAGCCTTTGGGGTAATTTAAATTTATTACCATATAATTACCATATTCAAAATTTCCTGAGTTATGACCTTACCATACCTGAATTGATTTATTACTATACGTGGATTAATTATAATTGATTACCATAAATACATTGGGTATTGCCGGTCAGACGAGAAAAGAGAAAAACTGGTGGGAGGGGCTGGTGGGAGGTGGGACGAAGAAAAACCGGTTGAAAATAAACCGGTTGAAAATAAACCGGTTGAAAGTGGGGGGAACTATTCAACCAATTCGTCCATTAGGAGTAGAGATATTCATGCACTTTCTGTTCCCCTATCAAATTCACAAAAACTTGATGCTATCCACCAGATATAACTAACATTGTAGCAAAACACCATGAAGTTTTTGCATTTTTTTCTACCTAAATCTGGACTTTTTTTGGACTTGTTTTAGGCAGAATCCAGCTATGTTTCATGCTATCCATCAGACATCAATGTATCGAGCGGAACCCACCAACCAACCATTCAATTTCTCTATCGTACGGCTCAAAATAAAAGGTCTGTATCGTGTATATAGGGATCGATCTTGTTGCACCGCGCAGCTAGGTCACGGTCAGATCGATCGATCATGGCGGCGCCGTCGCAGAAGACGCGGTCGACGCACAGGTCTGCGTTCGCGCAAGCCACGCACCAGTTAGACATCGCCGGCTACAGCACGGCGCGGAAGGCGCTCGTCGGATCCGTCCGGTCCGGCAGCTTCCACGCCGGCGGTTTCATCTGGGCCCTCGTGTGCCGCCTCCAAGATTGCAGCGGGCGATGCGGCGTCGCGTCCATCTCCCTGGAGCTCTCCAAGAACGAGACCGACGAGGACGTCGTCGCCATGGCCAGCCTCCGGATCGACGAGCGCAGCGGCACCGGCAAGTTCCCGGCCGCCGTGTGGCGTAGCGACAAGCCCAGGACCTTTCCCGCTTGGTCCACGGGCGCAGTCGCCTGGGAGCTCACCGTCCCGGTTGCGTTCCGGCGCCATGAGTCGCGCTACGTCGACACTGATGCTGACTGCCTGTAAGACAATAAGTTTTGGGGAACCAGCACAACCCTCTAGGGGTGGCTTATCTCATTATATATAATGGTTGTGTTACAATATGTACCATATACGTACATAGGTACAGAAGCTATACATAGTCTAACACCCTCCCTCAATCTTAGCCACTTTCTAAAGAACTGAGAAGGGTAAGATTGCGCCTACAAGCCTCAAACTGTGGCAGCGGTAAAGGCTTAGTGAAGATGTCTGCAAGTTGATCCTTAGATGAGATAAACTTGATCTGGAGTTGCTTCTGTGATACACGTTCCCGTGCAAAGTGATAGTCAACTTCAATGTGTTTCATTCGGGCATGAAATACTGGATTTGCAGAAAGGTATGTAGCACCGATGTTATCACACCAAAGAATAGGAGGCTGTGGTTGAGACAAACCCAACTCCTGAAGCAAAGACTGCACCCAAATAATCTCTGCATTAGCATTAGTCATAGCCTTGTACTCAGCTTCAGTACTGCTACGTGACACAGTAGCCTGTTTCCGAGCACTCCAGGCGATCAAATTAGAGCCAAAGAATACTGCATAACCCCCCGTGGATCGCCTGTCATCTGGGCTAGCAGCCCAATCTGCATCAAAGAAGGCCGAAAGGACCCGAGAGGAAGTCGGCCGAATATGCATACCAAATGTCAGGGTGAACTGAACATAACGAAGAATGCGTTTAACAGCAGCCCAATGAGTATCTCTGGGAGCCTGAAGATACTGACAAACCCTGTTAACAGCATAAGAGATATCTGATCTCGTAATCGTCAAGTACTGAAGTCCACCAACAATGCTCCTGTACTCTGTGGCATCCGCAGGAGACAAAAGCTCACCATCAGCAGCTGTTATCTTGTCGGTAGACGACATGGGTGTGGTGGTCGGTTTGCACTTCAGCATGCCAGCTTTCTGTAACAACTCCAAGGAGTACTTCTTCTGCGTAAGGACAAGACCAGTAGCACGAGAAGTGACCTCAACTCCAAAAAAGTAGTGAAGCTTCCCAAGATCTTTGACCGCAAAATCAGCACCAAGAGAGCAGACAAGAGCATCAGCAGCATACTGAGAAGAGCTGACAAGGATAATATCATCGACATATACCAAAAGATACATAGTGACTTCTGGCTTCTGTAGAAGAAATAACGAAGTGTCAGCAGTAGACGGCACAAACCCATGAGCACGAAGGGCAGAGGCAAGGCGGGCATGCCAGGCACGAGGAGCTTGCTTCAAACCATATAGTGCTTTGGAAAGACGACAGATATAGTCAGGACGATCAGGATCAGAGAAACCGGGCGGCTGTTTCATATAAACCTCTTCCTCCAAAAATCCATGTAGAAAAGCATTCTGCACATCAAGTTGACGAAGTGACCAACCACGAGAAACAGCAATGGAGAGAAGAAGCCGAATAGTGGTAGGCTTGACGACGGGACTGAAGGTGTCCTCATAGTCAAGACCATGACGCTGCCGAAAACCGCGAGCAACAAGTCGCGCTTTGTAACGCTCAATAGATCCATCCGAATACTTCTTCACTTTGAATACCCATTTTGAGTCAATAACATTTACCCGTGGTGGTGGAGGAACGAGAGTCCATGTCTTGTTACGAAGAAGAGCATGAAACTCCTGCTCCATAGCCTCTCGCCAATGTGGAATGCGCAGGGCAGCCTGATATGAGCGAGGCTCAGAAGATGGATCCGCAACAGCAGCAGCCAAACAAGCAGCCAACCAAGCAACCGTACCATCCTTACGTTCCTTAGGTTTGAAAATGCCACTGCGACTGCGTGTATGTGGTCGGGACACAGGAACCACCGAGGTCGACGGAGCAGCCTGCAACGGGCTGGAGGACGGCGACGTTGACGAGTCAGCCGGTGACGAGGAGCCAGTCACGGTAGCCTCGGACTCGGTTGGCGAAGAAGGCCGACCCACCGGCGAAACCGGCAGAGCAGACGAAGCAGCTGGCGACTCCGGCATCACAGATCGGGCCGATGGCGAGCTCGGCATAGTGGGCCGTGGCGCGGCCGGTGTCGCGGGCCGATCCGCTGATGAAGGCGACGTGAGGACCCGAGCCGCGGGCGAAGACGGCGTGACGGGCCGAGCCGCGGGCGACTCGGCGGCCGCTGGCGAAACGGACCGAGCAGTGGAGATGCTCGGCGCGACGGGCTCGTCGGGTGACCATGCATGGGCACGCGAATCGATGCCATGCAACATAGGGCGATCGACGTGCCCACCAGAAGACGACGATGATGATGGTGAATCCTCCAACAGCTCCAAACGAGCTCCACGTCCGGTTCCTGCACCATGGTTAGGTAACAGCAAAGGAGAGTATGCAACATCATCAAATTGGTCAGAAGCAACAGAGGATGAATGCAGGGATGGTGGTTCGACAGTGGACACAGGAAGGTTGGCAAAGGGAAAAATATGCTCATCAAACACGACGTCCCGAGATATATAGACACGATTAGTGGGAACATGAAGACATTTGTAACCTTTATGAAGAGAGCTATAGCCAAGAAAAACACACTTCTTAGAACGAAACTCAAGCTTGCGCTTGTTATATGGACGAAGATGCGGCCAGCAAGCACACCCAAATACCTTGAGAAAGGTATAATCAGGTTGTTCATTAAGGAGAACCTCAATGGGAGTCTTCATGTTTAAAACACGAGTAGGAGTACGGTTGATGAGAAAGCATGCAGTGGTGAAAGCATCACTCCAAAACCGAAACGGAACAGATGCATGGGCCAAAAGAGTAAGACCAGCTTCAACAATATGACGATGCTTACGTTCGACTGAACCATTCTGCTGATGTGTATGTGGACATGCTAAACGATGAGCTATCCCAAGCGACTGAAAGAAAGAGTTGAGGTTGCGATACTCGCCCCCCCAGTCTGACTGGACATGAACAATTTTGTGCTTGAGAAGACGTTCAACATGTTTTTGAAACTGAACAAAAATATCAAACACATCAGATTTGCGTTTAATAAGGTAAAGCCAGGTAAAGCGACTATAAGCATCAACGAAACTGATATAGTAATTATGACCACTGACAGAAGTCTGAGCAGGACCCCATACATCTGAAAACACAAGTTCTAAAGGATGTTTCACCTCACGACTGGACTCCGAAAAAGGAAGTTGATGACTCTTCCCCTGCTGACAAGTATCACACACTGCTACATCTTTATGACTAGACAAACTAGGAAGCTCATGACGACACAAAATATGACGGACAATAGGTGTGGCCGGGTGACCAAGACGAGCATGCCACTGTGACGGAGAGACCCGAACTCCACTGAAAACACGAGCGACACCAGGATGCTCCAGACGGTAGAGGCCCTGGCACAACCGCCCACTAAGAAGAATGTCCCTCGTGCCCCGATCCTTAATAAAAAGATCAAAAGGGTGAAATTCACAAAGCACATTATTATCACGTGTGAGTTTAGGAACTGAAAGAAGATTACGGGTCACAGATGGAACTCGAAGAACATTGCGAAGCTGAAGACTCCTATTGGCATGTCTAGTGAGAAGAGATGCTTGACCAATATGAGAGATGTGCATACCTGCTCCATTGGCGGTGTGGATCTTGTCGGAGCCATGATAGGGTTCACGAGTGTGAAGCTTCCCCATCTCGTTGGTTAGATGCTCTGTCGCCCCAGAGTCCATGTACCAGTGTGGATCGATGGAGTAGGACTGAGTGTGTCCCTGTTGCTTCTGCGGCGCGGGACGATCAGCCATGGCGACCTGACGGGCATTGTTGCGTGTATCTTTGCCGTCATTGCCAAGACCAAGGAAGCTTCGCTGGAAGCGCTTATGACACTTGGAGGCCCAGTGCCCATCGCGGCCACAAAGCTGACACACACGTGGACCGCCAGCCCCCGGTAAGGTCGCAGTAGGTGGGGGGGCCGAGGCGGGCGACGGTGGCAGCCCCAAGGGAGACCGGGGTGATGAAGAAGAGCGGCCACCCTTGGTGGCGGCGTTGGCCGAGAGGGAGCCAGTGCCCCTGGTGCGGCGAGTCTCGACCCGTTGCTCAGTGAGAAGGAGCCGAGAGAAAACCTCGTGTGCCAGCATGGGTGTCGAGTTGCCCCGCTCGTTGATGATCTTGACTAAGGCATCATACTCCTCATCAAGACCATTGACAATAAACGAGTTGAACTCGGAGTCGGTGAGGGGCTGTCCAATGGAGGCCAATGTGTCGGCGAGGCCCTTGACCTTGTTGTAGAACTCAGTGGCAGTGGAGTCAAGCTTCTGACACTCTCCAAGCTGACGACGGAGTGCAGAGACACGAGCCTGGGACTGCGCTGCAAAGGTGCGCTCAAGGATGGTCCAGGCCTCATGAGACGTCTTCGCGAAGACAACAAGGCCGGCAACTGCCGGCGAGAGCGACCCCTGGATGGAGGAGAGGTTCGCCTGGTCCTGCCCCGTCCAGACGCGATGGGCCGGATTGTAGACCGGACCGTGCACACTGTCTACCAGCGCGGGTGGGCAGGGAAGCGATCCGTCGACGTAGCCTAGCAGGTAGTGACTCCCCAAGAGCGGGAGAACCTGCGCACGCCAGAAGATGTAGTTGTCGGCGGAGAGCTTGATGGTGATGAGATGACCGAAGTGAAACGGCGGCGGCGAAGACAATCCCATCGAGAAGGCTGCCTGGGGTGCAAACACCATGGAGGCAGCCGGAGGCACCGAAGCCGATGCGGGAGGAGGCGGGACCGCAGCCAGGGCGGGCGCCGCAAAGCTCGCGGCCGGTGCGGACGCCGCAAGGCCCGCGGCCGGGGCGGACGCCGCCAACCCCGCCAGCGGGGCAGTGTGATCTGCTTGCGGCAGGAGCGGCGGGACGACGCCTGCGGAGTCCGCAGCGGACGGCAGCGCCGCGGTGTGGACCACGAGGTCACGCCCAAGCGAGGGCGCCGGCGGCGTGGAGAAGACGGAGCCGATGCTCCTTGTCCCGATCGGAGCCGGAACAGAGACGGCATCGAGCGGGAGGTTGAGCAGAGCCGCAAGAGAGGCCGGGAGGAAGCCCGCAGCAGTGGAACCGGTGGTGGCGGCGCTCGACATGGCGGCGGCGCGATCGGTGGCGCGGCGGCGGCGGTGAAGGCGGCGGCGGCTGCGGCGGCGGTGCGGGTATTAGGGTTTAGAAGCGGAAGCGATCGTAACCTAGCGTGATACCATGTAAGACAATAAGTTTTGGGGAACCAGCACAACCCTCTAGGGGTGGCTTATCTCATTATATATAATGGTTATGTTACAATATGTACCATATACGTACATAGGTACAGAAGCTATACATAGTCTAACACTGCCTCAACATACACTGCACAGTCGAGGTCCTCCTCCAGCAGCAGGAGAACAACTCCGCCACCAGCACCAGGAACTGCTTCGTCTCCGTTCCTCCGCCCCCCAGCATCTCTCAAGACTTGCACAGGCTTCTCAGGGAGAGGCAGTCGCCGGAGCCAGACGTGACATTCGTCCTCGAGGATGGTACCGAGATCGAGGCGCACAAGCTGGTAATGGCCATGCGGTCGCCGGTATTCCGCGCCCAGTTCTTATGCGGGGACATGAAGGAGCGGAGCACGCGCTGCTTCATAATGGACGGCATGAGCGCCTCCACCTTGAGGGCGATGCTCTACTTCATCTACACCGACGAGCAGCCTACACCCAGGAGAGGAAGATGCCGTGTGGCTATGGCGCAGGACCTGCTCGTGGCCGCGGATCTCTATGACCTAGAGAGGCTGAGGATCATGTGCGAGAAGATACTCTCCGAGGGCATGGACGTCGGTAATGTCATGACGACGTTGGCGCAGGTGGACGGCCGGCAGAGCTGCCAGCAGCTTGAGGCATCGTGCATCGAGTTCATGGCGTCCGACCCCGACGTGTACGATGCTGTGGAGGCCACCGAGGAGTACAAAGAACTCGAAAAGACATGCCCATCTTTCATACACGAGATCACCAAGAAAGTAGCCAAGAGCACAATGGCCCGCATTACATCTCCAACTAATTCTTCTTCCATGGGCACTAGTGGTGGCAGCGGCAGTAGAGAGGCAACCAAGAGCGCGTCGAGGTATACCCCACCGGCGGTGATGATCGGCACACACGAGTTCACAATCCAAAGCTTGAGCTGGGTGAGGGAGACGCACAGTGTCGGTCAGTACATCCGATCTGGCAGTTTCAAGGTGGCCGGTTATGAGTGGACCATAGATGTGTACCCGTCGGGACAGACAGAGGACACGTCGGAGCACATTGACGTATTTATTCGACCCACCATTAATGATGATGATATCAAGGTGAAAGATTCGGTGGCTATGAAGCCCGTCCACCCCACGGACAAGTCGCCGCCGTTTCCTCCCCGTAATCTTACACACACATTTGCCGGCAAGGCATGCAGGGGCCATGGGTGGCCAAAATTCATCACATTCGCATTTGCAAACTCACGCTGTATGGGACACGATGGCTCTTTCACTATACAATGCCAAGTCGCGGTTGCCACGAACTCCTCCACTGGCAGCACAATTGGCACCTTCATCCCTGGACCCGTGCTCGTGCCACCGTCCAACCTGGTATGGCATCTCGAGCGGCGAGGGCTGGGATGTTAAGTTCCTGGTTGAGGAGAGCGAGATACACGCCCATGGGCTCGTTGTTGCTGCACGGTCGCCGGCACTGCATGAGGCGGTGCATGAGTCGGCAACCAACCATGTAAAAATTGATGGCATTAGAGCCGTGGTTTTCAAGGCCATGCTCCACTTCATATACACTGACAAGCTGCCTCGCGTCGAAGACCTAGTTGCTCCTGCCGTCCGGCATTCCACGATGATCGTGGCTGGAGAGTTGCTGGCAGTGGCATGTCGGTTCCGTTTGGAGAGGATGGCGCGGTTGTGCGAGAACCTACTGGCCGAGAAGATCACGCCGGAGTATGCGCTGGCCACACTGAGGCTGGCTGGGTGCCACGGTTGCACGGAGCTGGAAGCCTACTGCATCGAGTACATCTCACAGCCACACGTGGTCAAGGATGTGATGAAAACTCTCAAGTATTTTATAGAGTGAAACATTTGCCCGTGAAGACAAACGTCTATTACTTGCAAACTCGTGAAGACAAAGATCTATTTCTTGTGCTGCTTTCTTGCCTCTCCAACCTCTCTCACCATTGCTGTAAAGATACAAGAATAACAATGTTGAAAAGTTCGTATTACTGGGATGAAAGAAAATATACACACGAGTGCTCTCCCATTGTACTGGCAATGTGAAATCTAACATAAGTAT